>NW_017306682.1:296959-358934 GCF_000935625.1 Nanorana parkeri
TATATTCGGCAGCAAGTGAACATTTTGTCCCTGAAGTTGATGTGTTGGAAGCAGAAAAAATGGGCCTGTGTAAGGTTTTGAGCAATTTTCACAATGAGCAAATTGTGGTGGCTAGAGCAACTCTAGCTCTTGTGGGATGTTCCCTGTCTGCAGTTGTCAGGACCTACCAAAAGTGGTCCAAGGAAGGCAAACCGGTGACAGGGTCATGGGTGGCCAAGGCTCAGTGATGGACGTGGGGGAAAGAGTTAATGTTGGTTCTGATAAAAAGGTGTCTGAATACACAGTGCATCAAAGTTTGTTGCATATGGGGCTGCGTAGCTGCAGAGCGGTCAGAGTGCCCATGCTAACCCGTGTCCACTGCTAAAAGCACCTCCAATGGGCACAAGAGCACAAAAACTGGAAGACGTAGCAATGGAAGAAGGTGGCCTGATCTGATTAATCATGGTTTTTTTATACATCATGTGGATGGCCGGGTGCTTGTGTGTCACTTAGGCTGGGTTCACACCTAGGCGTATTGAATATGCGCGTTTGTACCGCGATTTGCGGTAAAAAAAAACATGCGACAAACGCGCGTTTCCGAGGGCTACTTAGCTGTATCCCAATGGAAACGCCCGACCAAAACGCCCCAAAGAAGTACATGTACTTCTTTGGGCGTAGGGCGGTTTCCTGCGCGTTCGTACTCGCGGAAAAATGCCCAGATGGGAACCATGCACATTGAAAATAATGGCATTTCCCTGTTTGAGCGGTTTTCCGCGAGTAGGAACGCGCGGAAAAACGCCCAGGTGGGAACCGGGCCTTACCTGGGGAAGAGAGGCCCCAGGATGTACTATAGGTAGAAGGCAAGCCAGTGGAGGCAGTTTGATGCTTTGGGCAATGTTCTGCTGGGAAACTTTGGGTCCTGCCATTCATGTAGATGTTGCTTGACACGTACCACCTCCCTAAACATTATTGCTGACCAAGTACATGATATTTTCTGATGGCAGTGGCCTCTTTCAGCAGGATAATGCGCCCTGCCACACAACACAAGTTCAAGGTGTTGACTTGGCCTACAGATCTCACTCCAATGGAGCATCTGTGGAATGTGCAAGAAAAAAGTCAGATCCATGGAGGCTCCACCATGCAACTTACAGGACTTAACGGATCTGCTACTGACTGCTTGGTGCCAGATACCACAGCATACCATCAGAGGTCTAGTGGAGTCAATGCCTAGATGGGTCAGGACTGTTTTGGTTGGCAAAGGGGGGGATCTACTCAATATTAGGTAGGTGGTCGTAATGTTATGGCTAATCGGTGTATATTATCTCACTGAATGTAGAGTTTGTTACGTCCGTGAGTCAGGTTGTATGTTATAACTAATTATACCGTGGACTCCGAACTGTATAACTTTGATTCGTTTGGGGCTTCCTGTCGACATTTTAGTATTCTTGTGTATGTTTTGGTATGAACTAACAACTCTGGTATTTGGTCTATAATTCCATTATCCATTGTAGGTTAGGAGGTGAAAGGTGGAGAACTGAACAATGGCCTCTGTGTCATTTTCATTTTTTTTACACATTGAGGGGAATTTATCAAAACTGGAGCAAACAGAATCTGGAGCAGTTGCCCATGGCAACCAATCAGCATCTCTCTTCAGTTTGCTCAGGTAAGATTTGAAAATGAAAAAGAGAAGCTGATTGCTTGCAGTGCAAATCTGCTCCAGTTTTGATAAATTCCCCCCAATATGTTATAGTTTGCCCCAGAGAAGAGCAGTGACTCGGATACTCTGTGTATATGTGTCACAAAATCCCATTGAAACACTACACTTCATTATTCTCTTAGCAGACTCAACACCTGCTATGTGTCTATTCTTAGCTGCTGCTATCGCCTGTGTTGTTCAGCAGAACCTTCACCCGGGGAATGCTAATCCTGAATGGTATGCCGTGATTTGAGCAGCAGGTTTTCTCAGTGTAACGGGGAGTGAATGTCTAAAAGTGTCTCCATGTGTTTCACAAAGGTGATGTCCTTAATCAGTGCAGTATACATACCCAATTATACATGCTAAATCCTATTTAAAAAATGACAATGTATGATGCTCGATATGCAGTACTTGATCGGTGCCGGCCATAGAGATGAATGTCGTACCTGTATGACAACACTTCGGGGTCTGTTTATGAACCAAAGTAAAACGAGAATGTCACCAGCACTCCAAGATAGGTGAAATCAGTCCATTTAATAGCTCAGCATGTCCTCAGTGCAAGCGTTTTTCGGGGGCCTCGCAGGGTCCCCGTCATCGGGCTCAGAATGACAGAACATTGCATATAGGATCTGATCACCATTTAAATAGACCCTCCCTTTTATAAACCATTCGCAGAGCCGTTCACAATGCAAATCTCTGAATGTTCATTTTGTACGAATAGAGGCAAAAAAAGAACGTTTTTTTTTCTTTTTAGGTCAGATGTAATACCACATAGTGGCCACTAGATGGAGCGGAGGAGCATAGAAAATAAATATTTAACATTGCACTATGTCCTAGGACCTATGCTATGCTGGGACCGCTGCACTAGTCACACACACTCCTTTTTACTGCCGCTGAAACGTATCACTGTGTGCTTTAGAATCTACGGTAAGTCAGACCGCCTCATTTCCTGGCTGGAGGACACCCAGCATCATGTAGCGCTTTCCAACCAGACTGTCCCTCGCCTGCTCTGTTATATTCATGGGGGGGGGGGGGGGCTTTATCAAAACTGGAGCAGATTTGCATTGCAGCTTCACTGTCTTATTTTCAAATCTTACCTGAGCAAACTGAAGAGAGATGCTGATTGGTTGCCATGGCAAACTTGAGATTTGCAGAACTCCTCCTCCTAAGAGCCAGCCCACTGCTTCCATCGTGGCTAAGAGCTCTGGAGAGAAGTAGTGAGGCAGGGTGCTGTGGTGTTTTCAAGAACCTATGGACTAGTAATGTGCAGTGAGGTCCTTGGCAGGTGAGGAACCCCCCAAGCCCAGTCACAAGCTATGTGTGGAGGAAGGAGGGAAGAGACCAGGAAAAGCCTCCCTGTCCCTCACGTGTTCTAGATGGATGCCGTCAGTGTTTGTTTTTGTTTGTTCTGGTTTTTTTTATTGGTCCAATTGCGCTTTGCCATTGGTCCAAACCATGCACAGAGCTCAAGCCTCTGACTCCAAGTCAGAAGCTGTTGTAACTCTGGCCTCACAATGTTGGGTTACAGAGCAGTGTTGTGTGTAACCTAACATAGGTGTCAAAATCCGGATGAAACGCCGCTCCGTCCATGACCGGTCACACAGTGGGGAGGCTTTCCCTCTGTGTAACCTGTTATAAGATGCTCTGAATAGAGAAAAGGCTGTTTTCAAGGGCATTAAATGATGAGGTTTTATAAAAAATTAATATTTGCATTTTGATGAAGGGGAAGAGAAGAACCAGGGAAGGCAAAGTATAAGCAGATTAAACTTCAACTTTAAATGAGCGTGGTAAAGATGATAGAATTTTAGTGATTTTCGGTATTGCTAGATCCACTTGGCAGGCTAAAAAGGGGTTACATGCGGAGGCAACATTCCCATTGTTCCTGCACTTTGTGCGAGGCGCAATCTGCTCCTCACATTTGTTTCTCATTTGCCGTGCACCGGAGCTGCAGAGTTCTCCGAGCTGCGTGTGCCATTCTGGTCAGGAGCGTTCCCGTGTCCGAGCCAGCCGGAGGGATCAGTTTATAGCAGAGCCTAGTGTTTAATTATCTCTCGGCTGCGGCGGCGGCACATGGCTCTGGGTTTCCATATTCCTGGCAGACGTCAGAGCGAAGCCCTCGCTGAGAAAAGTTTTGCAGGCTTCCACGTGGACGACGCCGTCACTGTCTGGAGGCTTTTCTACACGGGGAGGCTGCGGGTGCCCTTGTATTGGGTTTGCATTGCTCCACTTGTCGCTGACCTTGCCGCGGGGCTCGAGGTGGAAGCTCCTGCAGGAACCGCGTAGGTGAGCGCCGATGAAGCTGATCCTTTAAGAAGGTCGATACTCAAAGTGAGTTTTTACTATTTTTACTCTTCCTTGTGTTTCCTCGCTTTGCATCCTTGACAGTTGGAAAGTTGAGGATTAATATAATAGGCTCAGTTCACAAAGCTCACACACCAGGTTAAAGAAGAACTCCGAGGTATTTATAAATGAACCCTTGCAGAGGGGCTACCCCCCACACTCCTCGCTGCAAGGGTTAACTGGTTGTTTTGGTCTAGGGGCAAAAATAAAGAAGATGCACTCACCCGATCCTCCGTCCTGCGGCAGTCACAGAACGCAGATGAAATACGTATGTGAAGGATGTCTTGCGTGCCAAAGGATTTGGAATTTGGCTCGCATACTCCTAAGGTTTAAAGAAGAGCTCAACTTTTTTTCTCACCAAGTAACCCTAATAGTGGGGCTACCCCAACCCCATAAACCCCCCATCCCCAACCACACACACACACTGCAAGGGTTAACTGCTCATTTTGGGTCTAGGGTCTAAAATAAACATACTCACCTGATCCTCTTTCAGCTCTTTCCCCCTCTACACCAGCTGTGGTATATCCCTCTGCGTCCTCACCTCTAATAGACTTGTATTAGAAGTGATGACATCACGGGTTCTTAGACTGCCGGAGCCCAGGGGATAAGAGGCTGCAGGGATCGGTCTAGCAGCCAGATGAGGATCAGGTGAGTATTCATTTTCGCCCCCTAGACAAAATTATCACTTAACCTTTGCTGTGCTGGGGTAGCCCCCTGCAAGGGTTAATTTTTAATAATTCTGGAGTTCTTTTTAAGGATCTTTTTTATTTTCTAAAAAGTGACAGTTATTTTTTAATGGAGTTCAATGAGTTTTGAAACCTGAAGTCACATGGCTCATGTAAAGATTCTAACCCGGGGGTGTTGGCTTTTGTGAATCTAACCTACGGCAGATTCCCCTCTCTCTCACCTCTCTCTGCCCCGGCTGTGATGTGTCCATTGGCGTCCTCGCGTCTGATAGACATGTATTAGACATGATGGGTCAGAGCCAGGGGAGAAGAGGCTGTGGGGACCAGTCTAGCAGCCAGGCAGGAACGAGACTCAGGTAAGTATTTGTTCATTTTCGCCCCCTAGACAAAACGAGCAGTTAACCCCTGGAGTTCCTCTTTCAAGTTTCTTTGGATTTGTTTGTGGTTTCTATTTTCTTTCTGGAATCTGATTCTGGGTACCCTAGTTGGGGTGACCTTGTTAGACAAGATCAGCTATACGGGGTCATTGAGGCTTATAAAATGGTCTGACATCAAGCAATATTGCACCACAGATTATTGGCATTCCATGCACCTCTCTAACACCTATTCTGGACTTTACAGGTCCTCTTTGCAGACCATGTTGCGGGTCCTCTTTGCGGACAGCTTTGCGGGTCCTCTTTGCGGACAGCTTTGCGGGTCCTCTTTGCGGACAGGTTTGCCGGTCCTCTTTGCCGGTCCTCTTTGCCGGTCCTCTTTGCCGGTCCTCTTTGCCGGTCCTCTTTGCCGGTCCTCTTTGCCGGTCCTCTTTGCCGGTCCTCTTTGCCGGTCCTCTTTGCCGGTCCTCTTTGCCGGTCCTCTTTGCCGGTCCTCTTTGCCGGTCCTCTTTGCCGGTCCTCTTTGCCGGTCCTCTTTGCCGGTCCTCTTTGCCGGTCCTCTTTGGAGACAGTGTTGCCGGTCCTCTTTGCAGTCCTCTTTGGAGACAGTGTTGCCAGTCCTCTTTGCAGACCGCTTTGCAGGTCCACTTTGCAGGTCCACTTTGCAGGCACCTTTTGTAGTCGTACATGGAGAAAAGAGATCAATTAGAAATAAATGATCGCACCTTCAAATGATCTTTTCTATGTCTGGTGTGCACATTTCAGCCATATCATTTCCCTATTCCCACCTGTGAGTTAATAGCTTAAAGCTCTGGGATAAACAAATATTGTCTAAATACCAAAGTCATGAGTATTCTGACTTGAGTCTTGATGAGCTTTGTGTATTTCTTCCAGATCTGTGCGGTAATTTAATGTGACACTTAGAGCTTCCTTTAATAAAGACCGCTCACTGCTGCTTTCTCTCCTTATGCAGGGTGACTGGTCTTGTCTCCGCCCCCTCCTGTAGTTTTCTCAAGTGGGTTCGGCCTGCTGGGTAGAGATGAAGGGAATACTCGACAATTACATTTCAACCTATGGATACAATCTATTGTGTTTGGTACACAAAGAATGATTGTGTCATGAAATACAGTACTGCAGCATGTCAGGCTATGATGAATGGATACTCCGTGTGCAAATGGTTGAGCACTAATTTTGGGATTGTGATATGGTTGAACTATCTTTTTTACATTTACAAAGTATCAGGATTCTTAGAAATTACAAATGTCTCTTTTTGTGTTGCTTCAGTGTATCTACTAAATTGCTCCTAAATTTAAACCCAAAAACTACAATGTAATATATTGCAGATTACCAATCCTTAGATGTGGTGGCTGCATTCGTTCTCTTTTTTTCAGGCTAAGAACACTTTCAGCATAGAACATTATCTATTACTACGACAGAAATCCAGTGTCCTTGTCACTTCCTGTGCACTGAACTAAAACCTCAATATTATCAGCTTTCACATGCATCATTGGCGGACTACAGAGCACCACCTTTCTATATCATTGAGAAGAGGAGGGGTTGTTTGTAGCACATATCAGGAGCACAGCCAAGGGTGACAACGTTGCTCCTCAGATACAGTGCACGGAGTGAATGTTATCACCCTAGGACAGAAAGTACGGTACTAGCAGGATCTCTAGGTGAAAATAAAGGGTAACACTAAACAAATGCAGCCACCGTGTTTAAAAAGAAACTCCCAGTTATTTTAAACCTTAACCTTAGGGTGGTATCACCACTGCAAGAGTTAACTGCTCGTTTTATGATTATTATTATTCAGGATTTATATAGCGCCAACAGTTTGTGCAGCGCTTTACAATATAAGGAAGACATTACAATCACAATACAATACAAGACAAGATGGTAAGGAGGGCCCTGCCCATGAGGGCTTACAATCTAAAAGTTTTGGTCTAGGGGCTGGAATACAGAAGATATACTCACCTGATCCTCCGTGCTGAGCACTCACCTCTCTTTCTTTCCCTCCGCTTTGGATGGGGTATGTCCCTCAGCGTCTTCACATCTACTGCAGGTGAATAGACCTGCATTAGATATGGTGATGTCACAGGTAGGGTTACTCTTTACTTTCACCTGCTAGTAATGTAATTCCCTAGTCACTTTATGGACTGGTAAGCTTCAATATTATAATTTTGTTTTTGACTTGCTTTAATCTGTCATTCGATTGTAAAGGATCCGTAAGCCCAAAAGTGCCCATCCCCAGGACAATTCTCAGTTAACACATGTTATTTTGGATGTTTCAATGTATAGGCTTCACCCAACATTCAAGACTGGTGGATATCCACTTGGCTATTGAATGGTCAATATACATAGTACAAGATTCCCGTAACTATTCAAGGCCAGAATCCCAATCCAGTATTTTTGGCTGGATGAGGTGACCCTCCAGTGTCTATGGGGATGTGCACAACAGCCACAAACAAGCAGTTTCAGGGAACTGGAATGTTTTTTGTGACTAAAGTGTTCCAGCCTAGGGGAGAAAGTGGCCAAGAAGACATTATTTGGCCAGCTGTAGGCTGATAACTCTAACAGAATCCAAGAAGATGCAAGACCCATAAGAAACCTAAAAAAAGAAGTGCCCGGAGCAAATAGTATGAAGGATATAGCAGGTGTAGGGGCCACATGACGGGGTTAAATGGGTACCAAACAGCTTTTGAGGTAAAGAAAAAGAAGATAAGATGGTCTACTTCCTGATTGACTTAGGAGGTCTCTCCTACCTGAGAATCAATCAGCGGGGAGGAGCAGGACAGTGGCAATCTCTGGATGACCACCATCCAAAGAGCTTCCCACCCTGAAATTTGTTTCCTGTTGTTATTTATACTTTGCTTTTAGCCTGTCACGAAGGCTAACATTTAGTTTAAAGATCTTTGAAGGCATTAATTTGTGTAAAGGGTGGGTGGAGACCCTTCTGAGGTACGGCATCCCGTGTAAGTGTGGCCCAGTTGTTGAGACCCAAGATTGATGTACGGATGGGAATTCTGGAGTAGCTTTCTGTAATCATCCCCAAGGCGGTGTGGTGAGGTTGGGGTCCTGCCAAGTTACAGGATTCGGGCCACACATACATAGAGAGTCTTTTTATCTGTGCTCTTGTCAGATGTTTCTGGTACCTTCAAGGACCATCAACCATCCTTTTTGTTATTTATTGGATTTTTTTTTTTATTTAAGTAGATGGCTACTATGGTCATTAAATTCCAGTTTTGCGTGGTCTCAGTACATTCTTGGTGAATACAGGTAGTAAACAGTGGATATGGCCTAATGATAGTAGTGGTGGGCTCCCTCTGGAATGTCATTGTCATGTGATGCAAATCCTAAATGCAACAGAACCCTTTTCTGAAACTTGAATCTATAATCTTGTTCTATTTCATAGGAGCTTTTGAGCCGGACGTCCCTTGAAACCCAAAAGCTGGACCTGATGGCAGATGTCTCAGACCTAAAGATAAAGCTGGTTGGTTTGGAAAAAGAGAAGACTGACTGTGAAGACTCTCATAACAAGGCAGAGGTTGGTGAACACACACATACTTGCTGACGTATAGTTATATATATATATATATATATATATGTGTACACACATGAACATCTGTTGGGCTTTGCTTGATCAGAGCTTTGTAAACTTGTCACCCGACTCCTGCTGTACCTCCTCCCAACCGTGCAGCACCACTCTGTGTATGTGATCATAGCTATTCTCAGAGCTGCGGTTCAGCTGCATCTGAAAATTTCCCCTCCGTACCTTTTAATTTAAAGTATACTTGTCATAAAGGGAATTCAGAGGCTGCCAGTGCTGACCTTCTTCTGAATATGTTAAGTGTCTGGCTGTACTGTTTTCTCTAATACTGACCCAGGACAAGCATTCGGAACGTGGATCAGAGAAAAAAAGTCTGAACCCCTGATGTGCACACATGTACTAAGTCATTGTCTTAGAAAGATCAGGTAGCCAGACAACTACCGTTTTTAGAACAAGGTCAGCAAGGTCAGCAAGACCGTATTCCTCTCATGGTGGATTTCCTTTCACCACATATTTACTGCCCTATGTTTATGAATGATGAAGTGATGGACGTTATGAGAACACCTTAGGGTGTGCCCTACTCTGGCACTGTTGGATCGATCTTCGGACCTCGGCGCTCTTCCACGCTGCTGCCATCTCCGCCACCGTCACTTCGGGGTTCTCGGAAGTCCTCTTCACAATTGGGTGATTCTATAACTCCTGCACATGCACACAGGATTGACATTCTCCCGGCACCTGGCCCATTCACAGCATCTTCTAGAAGCATTCCAGAAAAATAAATAATTTACTTTAGCGTATTCATAAGCAGCCTAAAAAGATGTTGATCAATCCAGCTATCCTTTATGATGCTGTTGACTGGCCAGTGTTGGGAGAAACAACTAGGTGCAACACTCCAAAGGTTTAGCATCCCAAGAGTCTATAATACATCATAATGGTCCAAACAAAGGCAAGCATGCAATATTTCCAGAGCTGTAATAATCTCCCTATATTATGGCTTTAACTGTTGTGAATGGAGTGGTGAACTCATAAGGTTTATTAGAAGGTGATTTAAACTTGAATGTACTGTAGACTATCTTTTTTACTCTTGGGTCTATTTAACCCATGGGTTCACATTAAAGGAGAACTATGGGGTCAGTGTTTTTCCCCATAGTTCTCCTTAGGGTAACGGGAGGACACAAACTAGCGTCCTCCCGTTACCCTAAGCTCAGTATAACGCGAGCTACAGCTCGCGGTATACTGAGACGCCGGAGCGGACCCCGACTTAGACGACGGGATCCGCCCAGCTGCGTGAGTGACAGCTGGCTCTGCCTATCTAGAGGCTGTACCCGCCCCCTCCCCCGTCCGTTCCGCCAGTCAGCGCTGGCAGATCGGAGCGGGGAGAGGGGAATCCGTGATAGGATCGAGAGGTGAGCGAACCCGGTATGTGTTCGCTCACCTCCCGATCTACTGAGCCGACCTGTGACAGTCTCATTGGCACAGGTCGGCTAGAACTATGAGGTGAGTGAAAAGCACTCACCTCCATAGTTCTCCTTTTAAACCTCAGTTTTGGATAGACTGATACATTATCATCCAACCAATAGCTGTATAGAAAGATATAGATACAGATCTATATATAGATATATATAAAACCTAATGGGATTGCATGCCCTGCTAGAAAATCAAATGTTCATACTATTTGATCCCCCTCCTAGTTTTGCTATATGGCTTCATAGGCAACAAGGTTGACAACACTTTTCAGAACCTGCAAATCTTCATAATGCCATGCCATTACCCAGCCTCCTATCTTCTCTTTGATATGCTAGTGAACGTGATAACCATCCCAAGCTCCTCTGACAACACGTCTATGAACTGTTTCCTCTGGCTCATCATCATGGCATAACAAAATAGACACTCCGCTGTTTTTAATTCTTAGCCAGCATATAGACACTCAACAGATTTAAGGCACTAGCTAGACTGAAAAGTGACTTTTAAAGGAATATGTAAAAGATCTAAAGGGTATTTTTATCTGTTTGCTAGGAGTAGTCCTTTGATGTGATTAGGCCATGCAGCAGGTGCTTATTTGTATTCATGTCCGGCATGTTTTGCAGTCCCAGCATATGGAGAATGGTTGGTCTTCATACATGAACCTGTTAGTTTTCCTTGGCCGATAGAATGCAGAGATAACACTGTGCAGTGTACAGGATCCTGCTGAGTTGGGCTATTCATTGAGATCCCTCTCAAGATTGTGGTTACGTCAAGCATGCATACCACTTTGCAGCTGTGTAATGCCTTTTATGTGCGAGTAACAAACACTCATCCCTGTAAAGTTCTCTTCAATGCCACTTTTCATCAACTTGTCATGTGCCAATGCTATCTTTACATATTAATGTATGTGTAACCAGACCTCATTTTACAAAGAAGTTGTGTTATGTTCAGGCAAGTGGAATGCACGCTGCACATGTATCAGATCAGTTTTTATTTAAATACAGTAATACCTTGGTTTACGAGCATAATTCGTTCCGGAAGCATGCTTGTAATCCAAAGCGCTTGTATATCAAAGCGAATTTCCCCATAGGAAATAATGGAAATTCAGATGATTCGTTCCACAACCCAAAAATATTCATGTACAATACAGTACTGTAATATAATACTCTACAAAATATAAAAGAAAAATAAACCAATTACCGGTACCTTCGTGGCTGGTGTGAGGGGGACAAGAGAGAAGGATTATTGTGTAGGACGACTTTCACTGTCACTAACAGAATCACTCCTATCTCTTGACTAAATGGAATATTTGTCATTTCGTGAAACCTTAACAAGGAATCTATCCAATGTGACATTGCATTGTCGTTAAACAGACTCATCGCTCGCACTGCTACAGCCTTATTCGGTGGTGCTTTTCTAAAAAATTTTGCTCTTATTGAAAGACATTTGCTTGTATATCAAGGCAACATTTTTCAGAAATGTTTGCTTGTCTTGCAAAACACTCTCAAACCAAGTTACTTGTAAACCAAGGTATTACTGTAAAGGTAAATCTTTCTGTAGTTTGGTGTAGCAAACCATAGAGATCTACAACCACTTTGTAAAATGTACAGTAAATTAGGCTGTAAGGCATTTACACTCCACAGACCCATTTTGGTGTAACCCAATGATATGTTCTAAATGTGTAGATTTCACAACCAATTTACTGACAGCATTTCTGCCTTTTAAAATCAAGGCAATGAATCATTGCTCTGCTTGAGTTGCCTCCCAGGCAAAATGCTAGAAATTTTTTTTATAGTAGGAGAGGTTCAGTTGGAGCAAGCTAAAATATGAAAACATGTCCTCCTGCAAAACGAGAGAGAGAGAGAGAGAGAGAGATAATCATGCTCGACATTTATGTGGCCTGTTTAAAGGACAACGACCAAATCAAGTGCCCCCTCCATTACATTAAAAATTAACCCTTGCATGAGAGAGAGAGAGAGAGAGAACACAATTATATTGAAGAGTGCACCAATGATGCTACTTTTGCAAAGCATTCTAATTTTTCTAAACAGGGAGCAGAGTGGTAGTTTTTGCTCTGGTGAATCATTTCTCTCTGATTTTTCATATAACACTTATGAATGGGGTGGGGGTTTCACTTACCTAACTCACTTACTCAGCTGTGTGTACATGAGCTCCAACCATTCAGCACTGTATATAATATTTTGAGATAAGCAGTGAAAGCCCAGTTGATTTTTCAATTTATATCCACTAAATGCATTCCAGGTAATTCAAGACAACAGGTGTGCAAAGTCAGTTTGTGATCTTTATCAGCCACAACCTGAGAAGAAAAGCCTGCACCCTGCCAGCATGCTGCAGAGAAGGACCCTTGCTCTCTGTGTGGGTGTAGTGGTTGCTTGGCAGAGGTCCAACTTGCTCCTTGCTAAGTTAGATCTATGGCTCTGCCATCAGCAGGAGCACATATGTTTCCTGCTGATAGGAGAGTTCAAGCTCAAACTTAGCAAGGGGTGTGTCAGGCCTCTGCAGGGGGACCACTGCTTCCACACAGAGAGCAAGGGTGCTTCTCTACATCATGCTGGTATTGGGGCAGGCTGAACTGTAAGACCTTTTTTGTTTTGATGCAATGTAATCTAAAAAGTTCAGTTAAGATTTTCCTGGTAACCATGTAATGGGGGGTTTGCGTCTGCACCTGGATTATGTCCCCTGACAAAAATAAAATAAAAAATGTCCCCACACGTGATTAATAAAAAAACATATATAAGCTTACATTCATGTAGGTACCCAAAATTTGCTAAATTGAATAGAACGCGGTTTAGATACAGCAACTATAATGTTCATAGAACTGAAGATTACATGGGGTTATGCAGCTCTGTGAACTCCCAATCATCCCCTCCGACCAAGTATTCTCAAGAACGGCAGCCCTGAATGATGATGATGGATGATCAGGGAACAAGTCAGGGACAGGAAGTGTCAGCAACCATTAAGATCCGCTTCTCCATTTTATCTGTGTCTCTCTGGTGCACATGTACAATGTATTATGGTTCTCTTACTTTCAGGAAGGAGCTTGCTATAAACTTTCTCTTCCCTCTTTACAGTCTGTAGTCAATATGATAAATGAGCTCCAGGAACAAATGTGCAAACTACAGCAGGAGATCAATAATAAAATCCAAGAGAGGGAGGAGACCCAGGCTAGCCTGCCTAACTTGACTGAGCCTCTCCAAGTCAACGTGATTGAACTGATTGAACCTCCACAGCCCATGAAGTGCCCGGGTTGTGAGGGAAAGGATGTATGAGAAGTATTGTGCACCTTGCATGAGACTAGACTGGGGTGCGTACTAATGCTCTGCAAGTAAGCATGGAACAAAATGGCAGACAAACAGGGCTATTTGAAACACATTGGTTGGGGTACTAAAACATTGATAGGAGTATAAAGAAACCACATACAATCTAAATAGTGTAAGTCCAATGCCACTCAAAACTCTTTTAATTTTATGTGGCTGTCGGCAAGTTGACACATATGGGAGCCTTTTATTAAGAAGTCTGCTGCAGTAATGAGAGATCTCCTCTGAATCTGCAAGTACTGCTAAAATGCATTAGCTGTTATAATTTAAAATATTACATTCACCCCCTCCCCAATTGCTAGTGTAGCACCATCTTCACCTCCTCCCCGATTGCTAGTGTAGCACCCCCTTGACCCTCAGAGGCCTGAGTTGGACCCTCAAAGGGCTAACCTTTCGCTCTCAGGGGCAAACCCTTAGCCAATGAAGGGATATGTGATCAAAGAAGTTGGGTGCCATTCACTTTACGTGCCTATTCAAATGCTTTATTGTAGAACATCAACTGGGAGAGAGGGTGAAGGGCTTAGGACATCCATGGCAAAAATAGGAAATACTCCAGACTCACCAGTCCCTTTCAGTCTTCCACAGCGCAGAATCAATAGGAGAACAGACTAATGCCAGACTTGCTCCTGAGGTCCATACCAGTACCAGGCACCTCTAGTAGCCATTCAGCTTCTCTGGTTCTCTTCCACAACCAAGGTCCACAAGTGTGGCCTCTTTCAGGCTTGAGGCCTAGTAAGCATCTCATCTTTAAGCACCCCAGGCTAAGCCCGGGGGCAGGCTGGAACTGAGCACATGGCAATTCCCCTGAGTGTATATATGCACTCCTCCAGCATGCACCAATGGCCATAAGACCCCCAGGGATTGGCACACACATACTCATAATGTCCTCCCATTGGTTGCCCAACACTGCAGCAGAGTCACACCCCACTTAGGCAGGTACAATCAATAGCAGAACACATGGAATTAACCAGATAATAGCCAGCTATACGTCAGCCAGACAGATTACAGCTCTATCAATGCTAAATTCCTTGTAGCCAATCCACAGAAGGTGGTAAGGGCTACACTAGTAATATGGAATAAACAAATAATAGGCGAGTCCAGCTATGAGAACATTTGTTATGGTCTTCTGAGGAGATAGAGATGCCAACTGCCAATGGAAAGTCTTCTTGCTGGAGGCTCTGGAAGGTCTAAAAAGCCATTATGTGATTCCATCAACGTGTGTTCAGGTGGATTACATACATGACCCTACCACCTACCACCATGTTTCTAATGGAAGATCTGTAATCAAGTATGCTAGTTTACATCGGGCAAATAAGCATGTTTCTACCTATGGAGGGGGAAGGGGGAGCAATGTGACCACTGTCTTGTATTAAACAGTGACTTGCTGGGAAAATGCATGCCAGCCTATAATTTTATTCTCAAGCAGACTCAACCAGGAAACATTGGCAAGGATCATAGCAGGGTCTACAAACATACCAACGTTTGCCACTCTGACCATAAACAGCCAATCTGCAAGAACATTCTATAGCATTCTGTAGGCACTATCTTCTTTCTTTACTGCTCTGCAGATGACGCAAAGGGCTGTTGGGCTTCACAATTTAGGAACACCTGAGCTCTAATACCAGATTCCACCAGCAGGTGGATACAATGGTAAACTTGCAGATCTGGGACCAAACAAAACTGGATTGCTATTTAAAGGAGAACTATGGGGTCAGGGCTTTTCCCCATAGTTCTCAGGGTTACGGGAGGACACAAACTAGCGTCCTCCCGTTACCCTAAGCTCAGTATACCGTGAGCTACAGCTCGCGGTATACTGAGACGCCGGAGCGGATCCCGACATCGATGTCGAGATCCGCCCAGCTGCGTGAGTGACAGCTGGCTCTGCCTATCTAGAGGCAGAGCCAGCTGTACCCGCCGCCTCCCCCGTCCGATCCGCCAGACAGCAGAGAGCCGTGACAGGATCGAGAGGTGAGCGAACGCCGGTATATGTTCGCTCACCTCCCGATCTACTGAGCCGACCTGTGACAGTCTCATTGTCATAGGTCGGCTAGAACTATGAGGTGAGTGAAAAGCACTCACCTCATAGTTCTCCTTTAAGACCAGAAGCCACTACATATTGCTTTGCAGAAAAGTCCAAAACAACAACTTTTTTTTTGAGAGCGCTCCTAAATGTGCAATAGGTCAGTCATTAATTGTAGCCAAAAGCAGTGCAATATAAAGGGCCTCCTACTGGGCTTAATTTAAACAGATTTATTAAGCTGGCCATACACCTTACAATTATCTGGAGATTTTCTATGGTCAGACGGAAAAGGTGCAACAGATTCCTCCATCTACGCTAAACTGTGTGGATGGAATAATCTCCACCTGGGCCAATCTCTTGCACTTTTTCCATCTGACCACAGAAAATCTGCAGATAATTGTAGGGTGTATGGACACCTTTAGGCTGTACCCACCCATCAATGGTTTATTTATATTGAAACCAAATCATATGGCATGTGCCTTACTTTAATTGAATACTAATAATATAGTGTAAATGCAGTTCCTCAGTGAATCATCATTTGGGCTGGTGATTGGTTCAGCCCAAAAGGATGTCCTTTTCTCAGTGAGCCGTGGGTAAAAACAAAGCTATCACCCTTAGCAGCCAATAAGAACTAATCTGTGACCTGTAAGTATATTTACTCACCTTCAGCTAATATTGCATTGTGCTGACTTGGTTGACATAGTCAGACTGACATTGTAAGTTACTAACAATGTGTGATTATCAATGAAATTTCAAATTCTGTAAATGTGCATTACTTAGCACTTAACTTTTGTCGTAATTGCTTGTACTGCTGTGATTTGCACTTTTGAGTTTCTTTAACACATTTCACGATATAGGGATGACAAAGAAGTAGTATAGTCATTTATACAATGCTGGTTTCTGTCTAAAAATCGTTAACCATAGACAATAGCAGACTAATCGCCCAGCCCTTCATTTCAGGTAGGAAGGTTTCAATATTTCCAGTAAGACACAATGGATGCATCAGTCTTTACAGAATTCACAAAGCACGTTTTAAATGAAACCTACCACATCCAACTAGTATTAAAAGCTAAACTTATGGGTCGAATTCCCTTTTATGTCCATTGAGTTGGTGTGTTTACCTCCCAGCACATTTAGAGCCCGTGTCAATGGGCTTTTATTCTATTCAGAACTCCTTATCTCTCCATACTAATCTATGGGAATGCAAAATCAGCTGAAACAGATCAAAGGCAGGACAACTGCACCCACAATGAATTCTGAATTTTCCCAGAAGCACCTGAAACTGATGTTAAAAGCTTGCTGCATTTGCCTGTGTGCATGTATGCTTGCTCCCACTTGTGGTTGTGCCATCGTGGGTTCTTTAAATTGTCAACAGTAAAGGGCATAGATCTTACCCCCTTTGTGCAGAATTCACTGCCAAATGGAGAATAGCACAGTAGAGCCTACTTAAAACAAAAAGAATATGCATGTTTCACAAATCCAAAAAAGTAAGGGGCTTATTCTAAGACGGTGGAGCCATGCCAGGTTGCATATACTGCACTAGTCCTGGTCAACAATCCTGGAACGGCTGCAGTATTTGGAACAAATTTAACATTCAGCTGTATCAGCAGCGATTCTGGTTGCACACTAGGTGAAGCATAGGAAGGAGAGCCTGAAATGATTGAAAGGTTGAGCCATGGAAGAAATGAATTGCATGTATCAACCCACTATCCTAAATGAGGAATAAATCCCATTATTTTTAGGATTTATGATGACAGGCAGACATACCCTTAGATTCTCTTTTTGGAAGGCTCTACTGTGTTTTGTATTGGCTTAATAGAGGATTCTGGGCTCCTTTTAGCCAAACTCACCATAACCTGCCTTTTTTTTTTTTTCACTGCTAAATACATATACCTCTTACTAATTAAAATTGTAAGAAGAATTGTAGAATTGCAAAGCATTCAACCTTCTACCCTTAAGCCATTGCCCCACAAATTAATGAGAGCAGTTCAAAACTGAAGTCAAGGCCTCAGTTCAAATTTTAAGCTCCATCATTATTCTGTATTCTTAATATTATAAAAAATACCACAGTATGAAAATAATAAAACCTTAACACCGTAATGACAGCGATTGTACTGGGATATACAGTTTGTCAGCAACTTCAGGCCTGCATGTTGGTCTACCTTGACAGACAGGTGGAGTTCTGATGCTGAAGATTCCAGTGTTCGTGTTTTCAGGCATCTCTCTTTAGCAATAAATGTCAATTTAAGTTGTAGACAGAACCTGATCTCTCCTCCAGGGTGGTTTATCTGCTCGTGAAGTAGCAGATAACATGTTTATGTTGCCTGGAGCTACTCATGGACTTGCCAAGACATCTGCTCTGCTTTTACATATACTGCTATGATCGTGCAGAGTTGGGTGGGATTGCTTCTTATCAGTGAATAGCATCAGATTCAAGTGCAGACAGGCCAGCTGAACTTGAACCATGTGATGACGCTTTAGTGTTGACTTGGTGTTTACTGCATGAGTTTGTCAGTGTGTGTCAGTGAGCATTCAGAGTTCTGCACCTGTGTGGCGTGGCTAGATGTGAAGGTCCTTCTTCTAATCATGGCCTATTTGTCTTGGTCTTTTTCACAGATGCTGCTACAAGAACTGAAATGCCTCAAAATAAAAGTGGACGAACTGGAAAATGAGAGGGTACAATATGAATGGAAACTTAAAGCAACAATGGTGGGTCAAATGTTTTGTTGTTTTTAGCTGGTGGTGGTTCTATGTTAACTCGTCGGTTCTTTTTCATTTTTTTTACTATGCACAACTCCTATCTTTTGCCATTTTTATGACTATTTTGCATTTGTAAAACCTATTTACATCTGTGCACTGTTGGAACATGTAATTGCTATGCTATGGGTTTTAGTCAGAGATGTCAAGTTCTGTCTTGGCACTAGGAATGACGGACAGTTTTTTGCAGACATTTCTCATGTCAGATTGTCTAATCATGATGTTTTCCTTGCTGTTATGTCAGCAGTGCTGTCTGACCCACCTTGTGCCCCCTTAATATTACATTCCTATTGAGGTCTGGTTAGTCTACAGAATGGCCTGACACTACACCCAACACTGAGCTTAATAGCATGACTCTTAAAAGTGCTTTACCAGTAGACCCTGGTGAACCCTCATATTTATAGGCTTCCTGTGCAGTAATATGTCCCTGATGACACTTTTTTTTCCCCAGAAGTTTAGATGAACAAGACCATGTTAATTATACTGGATTACCTTTTTCTAAGTCTACACTTGAAATCAAAGAGACTTGCATGCCTGAATTTATAAAACATTATCTTTTAGGCTGAAATTGCACAACTACAGGAACAACTTGCATTAAAAGATGCTGAAATAGAACGTCTGCAGAGTCAGATAACTTCAAGAACCGTTGCACAAAATGAATCCTCAGAAAGAGGTAGATGATTACTTTTCCTAATTAACTTTCTAATTAATATAAGGCTGCATGGAACATAATGTGCCTTTTTAGTGTGCTTTTATTAGTAACAACATTTTTTAATGGATTCCACTTTGGTCCTTTAATTGTTTGTTCTTTATTGGTTTTACACTGGTTTCATTAGTTTGTTTTTCCATGTATATATGTGTATGTATAAATATATATTCTAGATTTTTAGGAAGGGTTAGAACCTATGTTAGGTTATTATTATGTCCTTATTGGCACCACAATACCTGTATGTTACAGAGACACAACTGGAGGTGAAAGGGAATCCTTCCTTTGACAATTTTTACTAGAACAGTTGTACCTATTGGGTGATTATCCTTTTTTACCCCTTCCCAGAGACACCGGTAGCAAAAAAAACGAACAGGTCTTCTAACCCTTCTTTGCTTTGGCAAGTAATAAATATTGCTGGAATGGCAATTTAATGGAGGGCATCTTAGCTCCAGTTTTTTTCTTTTTTTTTTTTTTCCTTTTTGATCATTTTTTAAACTGCTCTCGGCTCAGGTGGGTCTTCGCCATTCCTCATATTTCAAAAACTGTCAAATGTTTAGCGACCAGGAGGTGATAACAGGGGAGAATGAGAGGAAGGTTAAGGGAGAAAGGTTGACCGTATGGGTAATAGACCACAGAGGGAGGCCATTGTTTCCCCTAACTACCTCATTGCCCATCTAATAAAAGGTTTAGGATAAAATTGCAGGCATCATTTTAAGCAAAGAAAGTAGAAAGGGCTGTATGACCAGTGACAAATTACATTCACTGATGGGCCTTATTGACCCACTTATGCTGTATACAGAAATAAGGTAAAAAGTCACCCTCTATAGCAATTTGTTTATCTACATCTTGTTAGAAATATCTCACCTAGGAAACCTAGCTAGTTTTCAGATGACATGTTTCATATGCAAGTAGTTTCTGAAGGTTGGAATTGTCCCTTTTTAAAGTGGACCTTGTATACAAATGCAAGGCCCTCTTCTTTAGTAGCTAAAGAAAAAGTAAGTTAAACATTAGAAGAAGAAAGTATGAATATATACCTCACCCCGACCTTCCATGAGCTCTCTTGAGTGCGGATGATATCAATGGGCTTTTTCCAGGATGCTGATGCTCCCAAATTTCAGAAGTCACTCCTGTGACTTGCAGGCAGAAACCTCTTGTCGCAGGATTTGGGATCTTCAGCTTTCCCAAGATCCCAGGAGAAGGCCTAGTGGTGTCACCTTTACCTACACCCTCTTCACTCTTCTGTAGAAAAGGGTCTTCAAAAGAAGTAGATCTTGAATTTGAATGCAAGAACTGAACTCTGCCCAAAAAATTGGGCAAGCAAGCAGGCAGAAGGCAAATGACTAGTTACCAGCATTACCTGTAGTCTCTCTGCAGCTGATTCTTGTCCCCATTACTGACTTGTCATGCCCTGTTCTGCACTGTGTTCCTGTGTGGAGGCCGCCATCTTGGTAGAGGCAGGGCTTTCCCAACTCATGTCAACCCTCAAGGAGGACCATGAGCAGTACAGTAGTGATCTCACCAAATCTCACTCCAAATCTCCCAAGACTAGTAGTCAGAGGCAGAAGAACCTAAAAGTCACACTGCAGATATACAGCTATGAGGTTATAGTCACAAGACTGCCTAGGCACACTCGCATACCAGGAAGTACACTGATATTTTTTCAGGAGGAATTCCAGACTAAAGGTACATCTTGCAGGGTACTGTTTTTTTTTTCCCCACTATTAACACTTCTAGAAGTTCCCTTTTTAATATAGTAAATCTCCACTTTTTGAGTTCAGTTCCACTTTAAGTGCTTTTCCATCAATACTCTAATATGTGAATATTTGAACAATACCGTAAGAGATCATATAAGAAGAGTGAGCAATGCATATTTAGATAAAAATGTAACTTTGCATCTATTTGCTTTCTTTACCATCTCCCATCACATAGAAGAAGTATTTAGGAGGAGGATTAAAGAGAAACGTAAGCCATTGTCATTTTTTTTATTCTTGTCCAGCACTGTTGTTTGTAATGCTACATTGTTGCAACAGCCTTTGTCCCGTGTCACTGATTGCAAATTACTAGCAGCGAGCAGACCGCTAACATCGTCTCAGTGCTTCCGTTTGTCTACCCTTACTTGCCCTGAATCTGCTAAATCACTTAATTAATTGGTGGTTGAATTAAGGTTTTGGATTTCAGACATTGGAGTGGGCAAGACTGTCTGTTTGTTGTATATGTTGCCTGCTGTTTGGGTGGTGATTGTGAATTGGACTTTACAACCTGCCTCCTGCTGCGCAAATCAGATCTGTGAACGATGACCTGAATAATGTGGACAACTGCAGATCATTGCTGTTTTATGTTGCATTATGCATTATGTGGCCTTCATATAATAAGAGAGAACAAATTGCAGAATCCCATAGCAATCACAGATCAGCCCTGACCAGTGTTGTGCAGATAAAGCCATGATGGGTAGATTTACAGGTTTCGATTGATAGATGTATATATATTTACAGGCACATTAAAACATTCTTTCTGGCCCGAATTATGTAAATGTTGAGTCAGTTGACCATTTACAATTCTGCATAAATTATTTAAAAGGTCTATCCACCCTAAAGGAATCGATGGCGGGTTAGGTCACCAGGTAGCTTCTTATATCTCTGAATGAGTCCTGCAGCGTAATCTTACAGCCATAGTACCTCACCCTATTCACAATGACTTTAAGGTCTTACTCTTCTAGATGCAACAGAAGTGTTCCAAGTCTTCCTGCTGTATTCTCCAAGTGATCAAATAGAAAATGTAACAAGGAAAGTTGGAAATTCTTTGTAACTGCAGCACATGTATAGGCTGGAGAAATTATATGTGGAGATCTCACCTCCAGAGTCACTGAGAACCTGTTAGGTGATTTTTAGCTTTCCAGGACACAACCATTTTGGGCAGAATGACCTTTCAAGGCTTTTCTTAAAAGCAGATATGACATGCGGAGAATTGTTGGTTCTCAATGACCAACGGGCTGGTAATGCATAGGTTACCTTCAGTACTGTGAGCACAGCACATGCACAGTCTTATGAAATTGTATGCCAAGATCTCACCTTCTGGCACACTAAGAACTTGTTAGGCAATTTATCTTTCCAGAACACACCAACTTTGGACATACTGACAAGGCTCTTCAAGGCTCTTAAAAGCACATATGACATGCTACAAATTATAGTTTCTCAACGACCAACGGGCCTAGTCTCCAGCACTGTGCACTCATAGAAGGCATGTCTTAACCTTTTGGACATGTTTGACTCATCTGATGATTTTTTTCACACTGCTGATTCCAGTTCAAGGAAGGTTGTCACTGGAACCTTTGTGGTGTTTAGTTTTTGCTATTGGCTTTTATTTCTATGGAAGTGCTTTTTTGGGAATCTTGATTGGATTTTAGATTTTTTGGAAGTCAAGAATGTATTGACAGTGATGTTTTCCCATATCCTATGATATATAATTGTAAGAATAGCTTGACTTTTAGTAGTTATTCTTTAAATTCCTGTATGGCTTCCAGCAGGTTGCATGTGGCTGCCCACATGGGTATAGAAACAGATAAATATAAAAGGGGCCACACATGTATTGATATGATCATTCAAATGATCATTTGATGTGACTAAAATTCTCAAATTGAATAAGAATTGTAAGTCATAGGGGGTGATTTACTAACCTAAACACACTCACGCACCAGTTGTGTGTGCATTTTTACACAGCAAAACGTATATCAACCAAACACGAGCAACGTGTCACATTTTCACGCCGTTATGGCGCGTTTTTATGTATTTACGTACGTGCGCGTCATGTAGCATGCGCCATAGGCTACACGCTCTAATAGCGGCATGCAAGTCTCTAAAAGCATATTTCCACTAATGCCATATATGGAAAAATCATGCACATGATGCATATATAATGCTGCTTCACCTCTATGCCTACAACCATCCCAAAAAACACTTTGAAAATGCTAAAAACAGTATTCAAAAATATGGAACTTACACACCACTGACGTGTTCAGCTCTGTATGAGCCAACTGCACATGTGTGGAGGCAAGTTCACACGCTTCTTAAGCCCAGAAACATGAGCACGCCAATTCTTCACAATTTCTTGGTAAATTTGAATAGCAGCGTGTTCACGCGCGACTATTATTCCAACCATTCTGTACTGTTCAGAGGTGTTTGTTTTTCGAAAGCTTATTTCCTCTTGGCAGTTTTTAAGTGTTCCTCATTCCACTTATGGAGAGACTTTCATTATTTTTTGCACTACCTAAATAATGTCCCAAAAACATGAGTGCATCACAGTTTAGACAAAAATGGTTAGCTCATGCATTTACATTCCTGCATTCATCAACGCAAGCAACACAACGCAGAGCTAATTTAAACATCACCTTGCAATTCATGCAGGGCTTTGCACAACACCCCTGCTGGGTGTGTACACACTACAAAGGTGTCTAGATTCCACTAATAGATCATGCTGGGAGGGAACACACTACAGAGGTGTATACTTGTTCATGGCGTGTTTATAAGGTTAGTAAATCAACTCCATACTCTTCAACTGATTTTGGCTCTGGCAATTCAGTTGGTTTTGTCAGACTTTTAATGATCAATTCACCTGCCTGTGTTAGAGAATCAATTGTAATATAGATTGATTTGAATGATTGCTTTTAATCAAATTTTCAATCAATATAGCAGGTGTTCACTTGTTTGTACAGTATATCCATCTTTAGACACCGGGGCAGTGCTGAGGAAGGGGGTCATTATATGATAACTGTACTAAAAGTACAGCTATCCTTTAACTAGAACTCCAGCCACTACCTTTTTTTTTAGTTGGGGATAGAGCCCGGAAGGGTTACACTTAGAACCTCTGTTTAGGTTTTTATTGCCTCTGCATTGCATAGATTTCCCCTTAGTTCATATCCTGGTTGCCACGGGTGTGGAAGTGTGGTAAGCACTATTAGAGACACAGGTGGCAATACAAATCTGACAGCGGGTTTTAGTTCTACCTACTTTCCTAAAAAAAAAAATGTATATGTGCTTCAATCAGAGACATTTTCATTACTTCCTTCCCTAGTGGGCATAGGACATAAAGAAAAGTCTCCCTGAACGACATACAGACTGCAGTAACAGCCTGACATGAATGTAACCCTTCAATCTTTATCCAGAACTAAACTGGAGAGCTGCAGAATCTGAATCGTCAGTTTCTAGGGTATACAATTCAGGGTGTGTGAATCACAAGTGTGACTGAACAGAATTACAAGAAATGTGGCATATAAAACCATGGACATTGAATTGCACATTCCAAATCTTTCATGTAGCTTCTTGCTGCCTTACCATGTGTCTGATAAAATAATGGGAAAGCCCACCCAAAACTGATATCTTAATTGGAGAATAATGGTGGTAGGTAGGAACACCCATTGGCATCTAAATCTCTCTGAGACTCCCACAGACATCTTTCCCTACTGAGTTCACCCTCCTCCCCATTGCAGAGTGTCGCCGATCATGCTTCATTCCCTGGAAATTAAAATAAATTAATATTCCAAAAGGCATTGCAAGACCCCCTTGTAATGGCTGCTCCAGGTGAAACTCAAATGCAGTGGTGGGTGATAGATATGGACACAGCTACTCAGGAAACTTTGATGAAGTGATGGGTGACAGTCATGAAGAGATACTCGGGAAACTCGGATGGAGCGGTGGGTGATTCAGGTCATAAGCAGCTACTAAGGAAACTTAGATGCGACGGTGGGTGATAGAGGTCATAAGCAGATTCTCCAGAAACTCAATATAGCGGTGGGTGGTCCAGGTCATAAACGGCAGTTCAGGTTATAAAATATCAGTTTTGGATCGGCTAAAACTTTAATTTGACAAAAATTTGATTCATGGGTCCCATCCCATATTGAAATACGCAATAAACTAGGTGTGCTGAAGATCACATTCATGTATCAAAAGTGTTTAAAGAGAAATTGTTTTCAGTAAGAACCAATCGAATTTTTGCTCTCATATATTGCTTGTTGGGAAATTGAAGGGGCCTTGTGATTGCTGTAAGAAGTAGGGATTCTTTGTATTCACTTAACTTCAATACAGGAGAACCATTGTAACTTGCAATATTTATTTTAGCATTTGATTGCCAAGATGATTTTAATTTGTCACTGCTTCATTGTCCTAACCCCACATGTGCTTCATAAAAGAAATCTGTGCTTTCCTCAGAGCTAATCACGATACGTTGTAATTGCTTCCATGGCTGCAATTTAACTAAAATATACTAAATAATATTTGTAACCAACAGACCAAGAGATCCACCGGTTAAAGTTGGGAATGGAGACCCTGCTAGCAGCAAATGAAGAAAAGGTGAGGTGGATTAAGTCGAACTCCAGAGGAAACCTTTCTTTCTTTTTGGTTAAAGTGGGGGGAAGTTACAACTTCTGTTGAATTTTTCTTTCTGTGACTCCAATGGGTAGATGTACCCTCACCTTCCTGTCCACTTTATGGGTGTCTGACAGAACAAGAATAAAAGGCATGCTTGTGATCTCTCTTATGGTTTTTTTAATCTCATTTGGTTGACTGGAGTGGTAACTTTGCTTACAATGTGGGCCAAGGAATGAGTTGGAGGTGTGGACTTTCTCCTCCTCTGGCGCTCCTTCTGGCCAATGAAAGGATGTGTGAAAGCAGAGGTAGTTGTTAGAGGTGACAGCTGCTGCTTGAGGTAAGAAAAGGGGGTTGGTGAAAAGAAGCATGGGCTCTCAATTGTCCCTGCATTTTGCTTTTCTATTGCTACCATTGAACACTTGCTGTCCACATATTCTTGCAGTTGCCCATTTATTGACTGTGTATTGTAACCAATGCCTATCTGTTGCCTGTGTATTGCCACCATTGAATATTTATTGCCACTGTAGCATCCATCTGATACCCAGAAGCATGTAAGGGATCCCAGAGTCAGGGTAGGCTGACATTTCACATCAGGGGTGGTTGTGGCATGTGGAATTAGGCACCAGTCACATGAAGGGTTTTCAAAGATTTTATTCCTCCAGCAGCTCACATGGGAGAGAAGGTTAAGGGCTACAGACACCTAGGACGGTACAGACTATAGACTCACTGACCACATCCCTGTTTTACAGTGCAGAAGGCCTTTAAGCTGATTGCAGCAGCACTGTGTATAAAGGAACTTCAGCTGGTTATCAGACATAACACAGAACTTCCTGGGCAAGACACTAGACCCATTACAAGGTCCCAGCTTCTCCGGCACCTCCTGCAGATGAAGTTCCTCCCTGGTGCTCCTTCCCAGGAACAACTTCCCCCTTCACTGGCAGGAGAGTTCCAAACCCCAACACTGGGTCTTGATTGTTGACCACCTGCAGGCGTTTCCCTGAGCAGGGCTCCGGTGGTAAGAGATACTCACAAGGTCAGCCCCGAATATTTATGTTCTCCCCACCATGCACCACTGGCCAAGAACCTCCTAGCGATTGGCCAGGGAGACATACATATTCATACCACAACGTTATTGGATGTTCTGCTCTATTGCAAGGTCACACCCAGCTGCGGACAGATACAAACAACACTGAGCTTAGGGGAAAACAAATGAGCAAAAAACTATTAAATTAGCTTAGACTGGATACTGTCTAGCAGACTAAATGCAAGGAGTCACCCCACTTAGGGCAAGGTGGCTACACTACCATTTCCTGTTTTTGCCACCATTGAATGCTCATTATCATCATTGCCCATTTGTTGTCTGTGTATTAAAACCATTGCCTCTTAATTACCCTCATCTGTTGCTCTTTCATTGTCACTGTTACCAAAGTGTTGCCAACATATTGCCACCATTGCCAGTTTGTTGGCCACATATTGCAATACCTGTGTGTTGCCTGCATATTGCCACACTTGCCCCTATACTATTTACGTATTACCATGGTTTAGGCTGCTTACTATTCACTATTGAAAAAGACTCTAACCAAAGGAATTCTTTCACAGAATGAGGTTATTTTATCTAATGAGCAAATTGCTGTATGTCCATGGGATGGTTGAACTCAGCGGACGTTTTAACTATGTCAACAGCTTTCCTTTAAATTGTAATAGAGACCATTCCCTTTGGCAGCCATGGAGTAAGGAAGGATGTGGCGTCTTCTTTGGCAGAAACTGTCCCATGGAAACTTTTAAGCAATAAGCATCTTTAAAGTGTTCTAAATCCAGGAATAAATGTTCTCATTGCAGCATCCTCTGTCTACACTTGTTGCTAAATTTTTGTTTTAACTTTTATTGTAAGCTGTTGCATCACTTCTGCCTATAAAAGGTTTCTAGTAATGACCTAATAAGTTTAATGCCCAAAGGACATTGTGCCAATTATTCTATAGAATTGGAAGAACATAGGCCTGCAAGATGAATGGTCTTTTATTATATACCAAGCCATACACCGTCACTACTGCACACATTTGTCTCTCTAAATTAAGATTTTAGCCTTTAAAGTGACACTATTCTCAGGAGTTAAATCTTAAATTGCATTCAGGTACCTTAACTATTAACAAAAATGCATTTAATTTGTGTATCACTCGACTGTAGATCCTTAAATCATCTCTGAATGGGTGCTGACACTGTCCTTCCTTCTGGAGGGTGGCTACTTTTATTCCCCATGGGACCTGTGTGTGCTGTAAAGTAGCCACCGCTCCAAGTTCACTTCTGTGATGGATTACAATCTCAATACAAATTAGTAAACTAAACGTGAGATTTTAGTCCATCATGGGAGTGAGTTTTGAGCAGTGGCTACTTTACAACACACACAGGAACCAAGGAGAACAAAAGTAGCCACCTTCCAGAAGGAAGGACAGTATCAGCACCAATTCAGAGATGATTTGAGGATCTACAGCCAAGTAATGCATAAATAAGCTACATTTTTGTTAATAGTTGGGGTACTTGAATTAATTGTAAAATTTTAACTCCTGAGTTTAGTGTCACTTTAAAGTGAACTTTGCACAGGGAGGTAACAGGTCCACCTAACCACTGCCCTCCCTAGTTGCATATACCCTCCCTTTGCTTCTCCACCACTTTCTTTGCCCACTAGTAGAAAAGCAGGTATGGGAAGCCATGACACACCCTCCTTCCTCGCGCAAGACAATGTTAGAGCTTGATGATTGGCTGTTCTGGCACCCAGTGCTGTCACATGGGGTGGTAAGAAAGTCCTCAGTGTATAAGCTCCACGTTATGATTTGAAAAGATAACTATGTACAATTAAGGATCACAGTAGTTAGGAGAACCTGTTGCTTGTGCTTCAAGGGAAAAGCACAGGTTTATTTAAAAAAAATACTCATTTGAATTTGTCCCTTCTTTCTGTGACAGATTGTTAAAAATAATGTAAATCTTCTGCAAAAACTCAACTACAATATAGTTCCTGTGAACCTGCCTAGATTTGTCTGCCTTCACAAATATGTCATGAAGACTCCTTGAGAAATCCTTTTAGACTTAGAAATTAGCAGTCTTAAACTTTATAGTAAATCTGCTATACAATGTTGAGTAAAAAAACGTGGACCCTAATCAAGGTAGCGGCACTGGACATCCATTTCTCATGGGGATTGCAGTAGGCACAGAGAAGCCTCCCCATCTTTACTGGTATGGAGTCATCCACTGCCTACAAGTGCATCTTCCCTTGTGACCAGTGCATGGCTTTGACTAATTGCTCGAACCTTCTGGTGTACTGCAGAGAGGCAAGGTTGAAGCTGGCCCCCCTGGACATCCAACAGGTCCTAGACTCCTTCCCAGGTTGCCTTGTGAAAGATCTGGCTCTGTGAGGGACACTGGCAGAACCAAAGACTGGCTACTGAGAGAAAATGAAATATTTTAAATGAGGACATTGCTTATTATAACTGAAGACTCTCTCTGAACCAGCACGTTTACAACCTTTTAAACTATTTAAGTTCTCAGGTCTCAGAGGACCCCTACTAAAATTATTACACCCACAGCTCATGGTTCATTGCCATGAACTGTAGGCTGTAAAGAGTTTTAAATATAGGAATAAAGATTGGGGAATTGTAGTGCCGTCTACCTCCCTCTCTGCCTTTAGGCGATCCCTTAAGACTCATCTCTTCAAGGAAGCCTATCCCACCTCAACCTAACCACTCAACCATCACGTTCTCAAACACTTTATCCCCACACAGCTACCCCCTCATGTATCACTTGTCTTTCCCTTTTAGATTGTAAGCCCTCACGGGCAGGGTCCTCCTTACCATCTTCTCTTGAATTGTATTGTGATTGTAATGTCTTCCTTATATTGTAAAGCGTTGCGCAAACTGTTGGCGCTATATAAATCCTGTATGATAATAATAATAATAGTACCACCTTACTTTGATGGTCTGTGTTGGCAGGGGATCAATCTGCCATTGTTCTCTTCTCAAGGAATGTCTATCTGCCTTTGGAGGAACTCTGAATGAGAAAGGATTCTCTATATACTATATGTATCACCTTTAGCAGTCATTCAGACCTCGGTTTTAATTTTCTTATCAGATAGAAAACTAAATCCATTATTTATTTGGATTCTTTACGAGTCCCAAATATTTAATATTAATGCTTTTTATTTTCTTCAGGACCACCGAATAGAAGAGCTTACCCTGCTTCTCAACCAGTACAGACGGGTAAAGAACTTTGTGATGGCGACACATGGTAAGTGATGGTAATTCACTGGATAGTTTTTAAAATGTTTATGAAAAAATGTAGTTCACATAAGGCGCGACTCTAGAAAACAAAGCAGATCACGGGTGGGCAACTCCGGGCCTCCAGCTGAGCTTTAACTACACATCCCAACATGCCTCTGGGAGTCAAGCCTGTAACTGTCAGTCTTGCAATTCCTCATGGAAATTGTAGTTCCACAACAGCTGGAGAGCTGGAGTTGCCCATGAGCTAGACTATGCTGGACGTCCTCCAACCAGGAAATCAGGTGCTCTCTATCTGATTTGCTGCAGCTTCTAATGCACATTGAGAAGCTCACAGTGTGCAGTGAAATCAGAGTAAGCATTTTCACTCCAGAAAAGGAACCGGTACAACTGTGCAAGACTGAAGGGAAGGCCGGAGTCTAGCTTTTAAAGATTTTCCTACGACAGGCATCAGTTTAATTTTGCACCAGAATCCCGTGGCTTTTAGGCACACCCACTATACTTCATTTAGCGCCTGTCAAAATTAACAAACACGCCTAGTACTATTAAGCCTGGATGGAAGGCAGCTTGTGAAATGCATTGTTTTTGTTCCTCAGCTTTGCAGTAAACAGTCTGCCTAGGAACGCTTTCCACACTGCATTCCAGCAGCGCTAATTGTGTGTGTGTGTGTGTGTTTTTACTATTCACTGCTGTGACTGTGAGCTGTGAGATTCCCATCCAAAACTATTAATGACTGAGAACTCTACACCAGTCATGGCTAGAATGTAAAATGTAGCTAGCCAAGCTGAATTCTAGGAATGGGACAAAAATCTACACTTTCAATGGGCCCCCTGCTCATTCAGTCTAGGGAGTTAAGGGTTAAGAAGCAATGCCTACCTTACTCTTCTCTCCTGCAGGTTCCCCTTCCGTCCCGTGACTGATCTATCAATTCCTCTTCTCTCAGGTGCACCTGGTCATGGTTACACACTCTCCTCCTCTGAGTACAATGCAGGATTAATTGCACTGAATTGTACATAAGGATGTCAAGGGATCGTCTGGAGCATCAGGGAGAAAAGGAGTGCTGGGGCATCCTGGGTTAAGAGTAAACCTGGTCATACACCAGTAGAATTTAATTTGGAAAAAAAAGGGTTTTTGGGAATTTTTAAAGAGTGAATACAATAGCCGGCAGTGGAGTCACCATCATCTACGCTGTTAGCATGGATGGGGGAACAAGTTGTATTTCTCGTTTCCAGCCCACAAGCCCTGTATCGTCAGCCTAGAGGATAAACTTTAAATCCTGCATGGGACATAAAATAATCAAAATATGGAACAGGGATAAACCAATATATAGTTGAAATGAGGCTTTTTAGGTACCAACCCACAACAAATAAAAAATCTTTATTTAAAAAATGTAATTAATATCTTCTTTAAAATCAGTAACTAAAACATTACATATAAGTCTGTATTTGCCATCATTGATGTAAAGTATATACAGACACTTCTCGGTATACGATGGGGTTACGTTCCGATAAACCCATCGTAAGCGATCGTATTGCAAACCAGGGATTTTTTTTATAAATGAGACACATCAACACTTAATTATAAAATACAGTAGGGTTTTGTCTATGTAAAGGTTACTGTAAGTGTTTTAGTCAAGTTTAAGGTAGGCTAGGCTATGATGTACTATACAATATATATATTAGCGACCGCGTGACAGATTGAGGACCCTGTGAGGGCCCTGCTGCTGCTATCATATACCATCGTAAAGATGAAAAATTGTAAACAGATTCATTAGAACCTGAGGAGCATCTGTAGTTTGTCCTCAAAGTACAAAGAATACCTCCATGGGCCTCTTGCATTAATATACAAATAAATTCTTTCATATTCCAAATACTTCGTAGTCCACACATCACAGATATATAGTGTGGCCAAGTCTTCTACGTGTTTCACATGTGCTTCTTATTAAAAAGTAGGTCACTTTAGACAACTAGTACTCCTAACATAAGCGTTTCATGGTGCAAGGATCCACACACTTAGAAAAAGCACCAGTAAGTCACCACCAGAATGCCACTTTTAAGGAGTGCCCAGAGACACCAAGAAGGGTAGATAGACTTCCGCCTCAGGGTCCCGGTAACAACCAACTAGCTTGAAGAAAAGAAGGACATTAACTGCTTCTAGCCATGAATATACATTTCCTCCAAACACTTATATCGAGTATTCATCCTAATGGTTTAATATTGTGGCCACCAGTCAGTGGTCCCTGTTTCCAACACCCCTCCGCTCGCCCAGGGAGGTATTCTTTGTACTTTGTGGACAACTATATACTTTACATCATTAATGGCAAATACAGACTTTTTTCTATGTAAAGTTTTAATTACTGTTTTTATATAACATATTAAACAAATTAATTTTTTAGATAGAGATTTTATTTGTTGTGGGTGGGTACCAATTCAAATATATATTGGTTTTTCGCTTCTCTATGGGGGCATGGTACCATATTCCTTGATGGTCCTTTTTCTTTTCTGTACTAAAATATGGAACAGGAAAATCTGTAAATATCACATCAATAATTAGACATTAGAACTCTCTGAGAATATGCAGTAATTTCTCTTTAATCCTACTCGGTCTTCTAAATGCAAAACAGAAACCACATTGAGAAATGGCAGCATTCAGTTCTGATCAAAGTTTTATAGTTTTTGTTTCAAGTCTAATTCGGTTAACAATGTATTCCAGGCTCTTCAGAGAGAATTCTTTCTGCCAGCAGCGAGGATGAGGTTGAATCGACAATAAAGAAATTGATGCCAAAGAACAATCAGACGACAGAGCTCCTGCAATCAGAGGTAGTATAATTTAATCTTGTGCTGCAGTCTCTCTAATGGGTGTCTGGCCACATCGGCTGATCTGGTTAGAAAATCTACAGCGGGGTTGCAAATATGATTTAGTTTGTGGTGGTCACAGCGCTTATATTGTGACTTTGCTTTGGCCAAGGCTGTGAAAACCTATTAATATAAGTTTGATGGGAGCCCTAAAGCTGTATGAAGTTTGGTATTGCTAACTTCACTTACCCTTAAAGTGTATCTAAACCCCAGAACAAAAAAATAAACATATTGCTTATTGACAGATGTGAGTTACTGGAAACCAGCTAACTCCTAACAGCCTATCATCGTCAGCGTTGCTAGACTCTGGCATCCAGGGCATGTGCCCCGGGTCTTCTGCTGAGTGGCCCGGGTCTTCTGCTGAGTGGCCCGGGTCTTCTGCTGAGTGGCCCGGGTCTTCTGCTGAGTGGCCCGGGTCTTCTGCTGAGTGGCCCGGGCCTTCTACCGGTGCCCCAGGTCTCCTTTGAAATATGAAGATGAAACATTTTATGCATAATGCAGTTTTGCCACATTGTGTAATTTTATCTACTTTTCAATTATTCCATCAATATTTTTTTTTTAAGCATCACAAATTAGAATTTTATTTCAGTCATGTCATCATAATGAGACATTACAATTTTTAGAAAAATAAATTTTTCTTCAGTTAAAATTATATTAGTCTTAGACTTTGGTCAGCATGGTATTCTACCCAGCCCTTAACATTTTAATCATCATCAGATCTGCATTTTGTCAATACAGTATATGCTTACTTTATATTGCCCAGGTTTGTGACCGCTTTACTTAAAAGCAGAGCAGACAGATTTAATTCTGGTCTGGTTCTAATTTGTATGTACCCTGTAAGGCAGAGATGCTAACCATCTTTAATGTTCACTAACAGTTTGTCCTGAACATCTACTTCTGTTTCCTAATACAGGGATCTTCCACTCTGTCCTCGCCAACCACCCCGTCATCCCCTCCACAGAACTTCCTGGAAAATGGGTAAGAACTCCTAATACAGGTATATGTCTACAGGGAGTTAAGAAACCCTTCCATTAGAAAAGGGGGCAGTCCATGTTGCCAAGGAAAGTGAGACCACTGGTGGTGTTCTGTTCTTCCAGACCTGGTTGGAGTCTGGGGTAACCAGGTGTAAATGAACGCCCATTTAGACTCGCCTGCTCATAGACTAGCATTTGGAATCCGATCGGGTCTGCCTGAAAAACTGACAGGTGGACACGATCAATCAAGTCCTGAGAATTGCACTCCTCTGACACACAACATAGCCCTGTCTGGCAGTGCAGAAGACCAGCTGCAGTTCAGTAACAGGCAGGGTCATGCAGGGTGCAAGCACTGGCTGAGGTGGCCAGTTTTGACCCCCTCAGCAACACTAAAATAGTCTATGCACGATGATGCTGAGCCTGCACAGTTAACAGGCTCTGCATCTCTGAACAGATGTGTGACAGGCACAGCAGCTGGGTAGGGAGCTCAGTAACACTAAGCCTGTGATTTAGCATAGGTTTTGCATTACTGAGCTGCATGGATGGTGTGTCTGGTATGGACACTCCAGCCTCAGTGCCGCCTTCCCACCATGCCTACATGGATGCAGCCTGAGAAGGCCGCCACAGCTGTCCTCAATGCTTACAGGTATTGTCCCTCCACCTGCCGATAACATGTAATAATCAGCAAAAGGGGAAAGAGCACACCAGCGAACTGTCATTCAACTCTTGTCTCCCATGCTTCTTGCATTGCAGCACAGCTGGCTCCTCTTGTGCAGCTTCACCCTCTCTGTCTTTTTGTTCTGCTGTACACTGATTGCAAGATGCTGATATCAAATTGAAGTCAAATATGGCGCTGCATTAATTTATATTTTATATTAATTGGAGTTCAGCTTTAAATCGTGGAATGATAACATAGATTGCTGTGGTTGCTCTGATTATTTTGGGTATGCTCTTGAGGCATTATATCTCGTTATATATATCTTGTTGTTGGGCAACAAGCCACATGCACAGAGCAATAGCTCCAATCACAGTCTCATTTTAAAAAGTAAAACCCTGAAGTTCACGTTGGTGGTAACAGCACTTTGCCTACCACCCTTACACTTTTCATGGTTTTTAACTTTTTTTCCAGTTTTTCATTAAACCCTGTTGTGTCATTTTATTTGGCTTTACATCCTTTTTTATGCTTCTGAATAACTTGGCTCAGGCGTGCATTCCCTTCTGAATCTGGACTTAATTACTCCAGTTATGTGCTTGCGTCTTGCATAATGTGTCTACTGACCGTTAAATACAACAAGCACTATGGTTAGGAATTTGTCACCAAGTAACACAGTATTTTAATCATCATATATAATTAATATATGCCACTCTAGTCTTTATGTATGAAAATTGACACAAACAAAACCTTGCTGCCATTGTTCTCCATACATCAGAGTGTACCTGGAATTAGGATGGTCAGTGTAGTCCCAGCACACTTTCTGTGCTAAGGTGATAACACTACTCCTCCATAGATGCAATGAGTGTTGTCACCCTCGAACAGCAAGGGCAAGTGTCAACAGGCTTCGAAGTGCAAATGCAGTGAGTTTTTGACATCTATTTGAGACATTTTCTGAGATCATTCAGAATGATTGCAGGTGCATTTAACATATGGTTAACCAACAGTTCACATGCTTCGCATTTCTATAGATTTGTGTGGCCAACTGTCATGATATGGGGACCTCAAGTGCTGCCCCTGACATAACTCAGGGGCCACACATAATATTCAGTAATTGGTACAGCAACTGGTAAAAGACTGTGGGCCTGCTACAAACGATGGCCAGAGACTGAAAACTTGCTGTAGAAGTTGTGGGGAAAAGCTTTAGGAGACATTCATAGACTGTGGACAGGTTTCATAAGACAGATCGTAAAAAAACATTCAATGAGATTATGTGAGATCACTGCTATTACTGCCTCTTTACAAATCAAGGATTTTACACTTGTGTTCCCTACACCCTCTTTAAGGCCCATCTCTGGAATAAAAAAAAAACTCCCCTTGGAGTAGGGCTACCCCCAAACTTCAAGGGTTAACTGCTGGTGTTTGTCTACGGGGTTTCTGTAAAACAGTTTTACCTGATCCCCATTCCTGCTAGTTCCAAGACCAGTGCCATTGTTTGGAGGCCCACCAAGGTCTCTTCATACAATGCAGGGTCTATAACCTTGTATTGGATGTGAGGACACCATGGGACATAACACAGCCAGGGCATAGAGGAGAGAGGTAAGCAATGACTGCTGGGGAAGCGGGGATCAGGGAAGTAAATGCGCCTTAAAGAATCCCCTTAGACAAAAAAGCTGGCAAATACTGTATCTTTTGCAGCGTGGGGGTAGTCCTACTGCAAGGGGAACGTTTTTTTTGTATCCGCAGATAGGCTCTAAGAAAATGTTGCGCCACATTTGATCAAGCATAAAAAAGAGAAAAGGGATAGATGACAAAACAAGATAGTGTGCAATAGATAAAGCAAGCCATTTAACTACTAGAAGCATATCTAAAGAATGCTTTTCCTTCACCAGCATGAGTAAGCACCAAGGTAAGGAAAAGACAGACTAATGTCTTCAGGGGCCCAAAAATAAGTGAAAAAGGGCCACTTGGATTACCAGGTGAAAATAAGGAACATTTGGCAGTCATCACATGTAAGGGTTGGTAAGCTGCAATGGATTACATATTTTTATTTCTTGCTTTAGCTACACTTTAATATAACCGATGGTTGTCTTTTTAATATCTACTTGAGGTTCATGTTTTAAGCTTTTACCATAGAAGCTAACCAGGCCTATCTGTCACCAACTTCTTCAGGTTTTCAAAAGTCCTTGTTGACTTCTTCAGTAGTGCATCACCAGGGATCAATGGACCGTTATATCTCTGCCTATTTGTTTTGCTGTAAATACTGGAAACTAATACCTGAAATATTTATTTGTAGTATAAGTACACCGGGCCCTCCAGAGAATCATAGTTCACCACAAGAAGATCATTCAGAACACAGAACGAGGTGAGAAAGTCTTTTGGTATTTCATACTATGGCCAGTGTGTGTATGTGAAGAGATGATTGTACTTTTCGCCTTCTCTTGAAAGCCAATAAAAAGTGACCTTTTAAACTTTAATTTTCATTGTTTAGAAGCCATCCAAGGAAACTTTCCACTAGTTTGGAAGATTTACAGAGTGGAACGGTGGAAAAGGTAAAGACAACTTTGAAGCTGTAGGATTATGGATTTTGGGGCAGCGGTTTTACTTAAAGTGAACCTGTGACAAACTCTAGCAATTAAAACTGAGCATACGATCTCAAAATACATAAGCAGTGGTTATCGTTAATGAAAACCACATGTTACAATGGGTAGTAAACCTCCAAAGCTTCCCAGTTGATCAGTGAGACTACCCAACATATTAAAGTGGGGTCTGAGATATGAACAGTGAGTGTTGCCAAATTTGCTTTGTGAACATTAAAGGAAACCTGTAATGAGAGAAAACAGGTTGCTGACCTAAAAAAGCTAGTTGGTTGTCATGCTGACCCCCTGGCTTCAACATGGCCTGCGGAACCTACCCAAAACAGGTCCGCAGATCAAGAAGTTTGGAGAGAAGTCCTTATCTGCATGCTTTTTCCAGGTCAGAGATTCAAAGAGTTGAAGTCAGAGGGTCAGCAAGACAGCCAGACAGCTATCATGTTCAAAAGGAGAGGTCAATAATGACAGCCTGTGTGTTCTCTCATAGGTTTCCTTTAAAATGTGTGCAGGCTGCAGATCTAGTCCTTGATGACACAGCAGCCCTTAGTCCCAGTGTCGTTTTCCTGCACAGGACCTCTTCCATGAAGCATCTAGTACATCCAATTATTGAGGCAGATTAAAATGAACTTGTGCTTTTCCTGTGCAAGGTACAGCAGCTTGTTCACCTTAATGCTCCTTGTCCCAGCAGCACATATTCCCCATTTCCTTCACTCCCTAGCTGCTCTGTTAAGCCCTTGGGAAAGAGGAAAGGAAGCCGTGTGCAAGCACCAAGTCACTCTAGTCAGAGCATACACAGGACGGAGTTTTTTTCCTGTGCTCCCATTGGCTGCAAAAGGCAGTGAGGGAGGGTAGAAAATGTGCCCGTGCTGAAGATGTGGGGGAAGGGGGAATTTGGAGGTATTAAAGTGAATCTGCGATCAGGGTATGGACATTCATGTCCTCTGTAGCTGCAGCCACTGTGGAGCAATTCATTCTCAAACACTGAAATCATTTAATTCATTCTCACAGCAGCTCAGCTCGCTATGCTCTCCCTCCTAGCAGTGACTCTGCATGCTGTCAGCCTTCTAACGACTAAGGTAAATACATAGCAGGAGCCCTGGCAGGCGAGAAAAAAGGACTTGAACAAGTCAATTGCTTATGCTATGAACTTTTGAGGATGAATTGCTCCACAGGGGCTGCAGGTACAAAGATCAGTGAGGGCTTGTTTTAAAGCTGAACTTCAGATTGCAGTAAAAATAATTCTTGCCTGCTAGATCAGTCACGGCTTGCTTTAAAGCTCATTTACTGCTTTTGAAGAATATGTGAATACTTCAATGTCCATATTCTGGCCATAGATTTAATGCAAGGTGAACCTGTTCCATTTGCCCGCATGATTTAAAACACGGGTTTGCTTTAATCTAGGCATCAGAGTCTGCAAAGTCCTTCCATACATCCGTGAAATAATAACGTAAAGTCATTTCTTTCAAATTGCTGATTTGCTTGAATATTTCTGTGCCGATTTACAGCGAATCACACTAATCGGGAAGCGAGGCAATCATCATTTGTATGAGACTGCGCAGATTGGACAAATATATATCTATATATTCATTTGCATTTTCAATTTCCCTGATGTGCAAATCAGTTTGCTCATCACTACTCTCTACGAAGTCAGTCACTACTGTCTTTCATTTATTATAGTGTGTACGTCCGTGTGTGCTGGGAAATGGGGGCGTTGTATTGTGATGTGATGTCTGTCGTGTGCCAACTAGCAGCATGTTACCATGTCTTCATTATTCTTAATAAGAATGTAGCTAATAGATATGTGGACACATTGTAATCCTTTTACTCTTGACCTCAATCACCTATACATTGAACAGTTACCTGTCTGCAATAATGACAAAGATCTAATGCCACTAAACATATACAAGGTTATACGTAGAGGTGTCATTATCTGATATGCGGCAGGGACTGAAGGGAGAAGTTTCAGGACTTGGTCACACCAAATCCGGACCAGATCTGCATGAGTTTCTACCCATGCAGTGCAGTGTGTTTTTTGCCGCGTTTTTTTATGATGTGTATATAAAGCAAATGTCAGACTATATAAATACCTGTAATAAATAAATGAAGTTACATTGTATGCAATGCCTGGTTTGTAACGGCAATACCCAGAATCAGATATTGGCACAGGCAGGCTTCCTGTTCTCCAATAGCCCTACCACCTGGGTTGTATTTTCCAATCTGAGCAGTTTATTAGTTAATTATATCCCCAATCTTTTTTTCTGGAGTTCACCTTTAATCCCATTTGCTGCGCTTGAGGTCTTAAGGAGTAAAAGGGTTGAATGCCACTGAAGTCATTGCACCCAGGCATGGAAAACACAGCGATGTGCCAAGACATCCCTGGGGACTGTGATGTGTGTAACGTCTAACCATTCACATATATTTTATCCGCACATTGTACTAACAGATTGTTTTTGTCACTTTTTCTTCATTCTTCCTTGACTTTGGCTAGCATGATGATGGGGAAACCCCAGAGCCTGTTGTAACACCTGTTGTAACAACGGAGGTATATTAACTTTTTAAAACATTGTTGTCTTTTTATTTATTTTTAAGTCTCTTTGTGTTTATTGTTGTATGTTTGTTATTTTTAACATAACCGTTAAAGCTCGACTCCAGGCATTAAAAATGTCACATTAGCCCCAAGCCACAAAGGAATATTAATCCATTCTCTGTCCACTGAGCCCAAATATTTTTTTTAAAGTAGCAGTGACCTCATCACTGTGCTGTATGTAGCCTGTGCGGAGAGCAGAGCTGTGGGAGGAACCAAGCAGGCCCCACCCACTACAGGCTGCCTGTAGAAAATACAGGAGGGGGCGGAGACAAGACCACATCACCCTGCAGAAGGAGAGTGGGCAGCAGTGACGGGTCTTTATTACAGGAAGCTCCTGCACAGAGGTAAAGCCCAGGAGTAGTTTCATGCTGGATCACTGCACAGATCTGGAAGAAATACACCAAAAATGAAACTGAGATTAAGGAAAGACTACTCATGGTTCTTGTGTGACGCATAATATTCGTTTAGCCTGGAGTTTAGCTTAAACACGTTGGACAACATGACGGCTCTCCTCTGATCATTTGTTCAACTTTATTAATGTGACATTGACACTTCTAAGCTATAACCCTCATGTCACGTTCTGATAGATCAGGGGTACCCAAACTCCAGCCCTCCAGCTGTGATGCAACTACAAATCCCACGAGGCATTGCAAGCCTCTGATGGATACAGGCATGACTCCCAGAGGCAGATCCATTATGGGATTTGCAGTTTCACCACAGCTGGAGGGCCAAGGTTTGCCTACCCCTGTGGTAGAGTATGGTAGGATAGCTGCAGCTGGTCAGTAGTTTTCAGCACCAACCTAGAGAATTAATTTCTTTTGTATTCAAAACTGAACTTGAGCAGATCAACCCCTGGCACTTCCTGTACAGCAGAGCTCAGAATAGAAGATGAAGTAGCACAAGAAGCCAATCAGTTCTATAGCAGTAGAGGGAGCATGATGATAGGAGGAAAGGGCAGAGCGACAGAGAGAGGAGCTCATCAGTCTTCTGCTTCTCCTTCCACCGTCCAGTCAGTGTGGGCATGGTGAGGAGACCTGTATGTGTTATAAATTCATTTTGCAGGTATTTTGCAGCAGCTCTGTTGTCTTTATTTAGCTGTCTGAAATTCAGCTTAAATTCTTTCTTTTGATGGAGCAAGGACGAGTTAGATAGTCTCTCATGATTTTATTGTGTTCCTGTTGTCCTTCATGTCCGAATTTTTTTTTTTTTCTAAATTGTAAGACTTTTGATTGTGTCATGTGGTTTATTTTCCATTTCTTAGACACTTCCTGTATGTAAAAGAACAGTGGGGAATTATTTTCTATCTATACAATTCCCAATCCAGATTGTAATGTGTATGGTGAGCCTCAGACATAATCCAGGCAATCTCTCTTTATTACAATTTTTGGAGACGGTGACACACTTGTTCCAGTTTTTCTGGGGTTGCCTCCATTGCTGTCATCTGGAAGGGAAACAACGGTCTATGCACATGAAAGACTCTCATATTAATTGCTATTCATTTGTTCATGTCAGAATAAAGCCGACCCCAGGTACCAGACCCTCCCCGGAAAACTCTCTCACGCCACTCCAAACGGGTCACATGACAGCTACAGGAAACCTGCATCCCAGAATGCTTTGCACATCAACAGTGAAACAAACGGAATACAGAGTTTATGTAAGTAGATGAAAATCTGTTCTGATCTCATTATTGTGAGCTTTGTGTTATGCAAATCATATCCTTAAAGAAGAACTCCGGGAATTAGCCAAATTAATCCTTAGAGTTGAGCTACCCCCGCATTGCAAGGGCCAATTGCTCGTTTTTTATGTCTAGGGACCGAAATACAGAAGATATACACACCATATCCTCAGTCCTGCGGCAGTCTTCCCTCACCTCTTCCCCCCTCTGTTCCGGCATCCTCGCGTCTAATGCAAGTCAATGGACCTGCATTAGACGTAATGACATCAATGTTTCTTAGACCAACGGAGCATGGAGAAGAATAGGCTGTTGGGTCTGGTCTAGAAGCCAAGTGGGATATCTTCTTTAATCCAGCCCCTAGACCAAATCGAGCAGTTAACCCTTGCACTGCAGGGGTAGCCTCACTGCAAGGGTTCATTTGGTTAATTTCTGCAGTTCTACTTTAATAAAGGGGTCATTCACACCATTTGTGTTGAGCTTCGTTGACCTGCAGAGATCAACGCACAAAAACACCCTTTTAAAAATCACGCGGAAACCACGCTGAACCGCTGCTGCCCTGGTGTGAATGGGACCTTAGTCTGATAGGAAACATAAATATCTTTATTATTTACAAGTCCTGATATCCTGCCTTTCAACATTTCTGGGCTTCACTGTTTATTTGCTTTCTTTTCTCTTCCTTTTTATGTTTCTGAATTCTCCACTTTTGGCTTTTTCTTTTACTTTCTTTTGGAAATTGCTTTGAAGATTTCAGCAGAAGTGCCAGCGCCCCGGTAATAGGTACGGTACCTGTGGTGGCTAACACAGCATGCGTGTGGCTTTTACCCAACCTGAGGGTGGCTTAAGGCAACTGCGGCCCTCCAGCTGTGCTTTAACTTCAAATCCCAACAGGCCTCTGGGAGTCATGCCTGTAACTGTCAGGTTTGCAATGCCTCATGGGGCTTGTAGTTGCACAACAGCTGGAGGTCCAAGGTTGCTCACCCCTGGCATAGAGTGATGATGAGATACATAGCAACAAATCAGAATTTAGTTGCCTGTACACAGTAAAAAATTATACCAGTCCCAAGCCTCCACTAAGCTACACCTCTGACAACCAGGTTTAGGTCTAGAGCTCATCTCTGCTTCCTATACACAGAGCCAACCACTCAAGCCCCTTTGTTTACATTGAGCTGGCCACAGCTGATTGGGTGTGCACTGACAGCTTTTTTTCCAGGTTCAGATGAGCTTGGATTTAGTCCAAGCCCAAACTCATCCCTAGTCACAGCACAAATAGAGGGCTGCATCTTCCCAGCGGGGACCCAGACAACAATTAAAACTTAACTCAGGGTCTAACCCTTTCCCACTGTTTGACCTTACATCCATTTCAGGACACTAGGAATATGTGGTGCATGGTTAAATGTTTTTTTGTGTTGGCTTTGATTTTCTGTAGCCAGTTTTGGTATACAGAAGATTTCTGATTGTTTGCTGTGAACATCATTTGCCTACTAGAATTTCTTGGCCGGTATCTTCTAGAATTAAAAAGGAATTTGTCCTGTAATCTTTGTTTATTGGTCGTATTCAGTAAGACAATTAAGAGAGCATTGAGGCTATGCAACGACCGGGATCACATAACCGCATTCATTTCTGGCTGTGTCATGAGCAATTTATTGTGTGCATGTAGAACAGCCAATGGGTAATAAATGGGTACAGTTAGGGCTGAGCTTTAAAAGGATTTAGCTGATGTAATTAAGGATGACAACATCACGCCCATCCTAAATTACTAGGCGATTTATGGGCTCGACCTTATACAATCCTGGCCGTGATTGTGCCTCCTCGTGAGTCATATGTTACTTATGTGTTCATACATTGGCATTTAGAACTACACAAGCCATTTTGGCCATCTATTATTAGTGTTGGTGTAATGTTATTCTAGAGAAGAAATCATCATGGAATGATCGTTGTAGAAGCTACGCCCCTTGTGTCATGTGAATATGTCAGTAAAATGGTGGAATCTTACTCTCTCCTTTTATATTCACATCTCCTTTTAAACTGCAGACATCCCAACTCTCCCGGACTTTCCCGGGAGTCTCCCGCTATTAGATAGCGGCTCCCGGACACTCGGGAGAGGAACGTTTTCTCCCAGAAAGGTTTACTCTGCTCGATCTAGCAGAGTAAACCTTTCCCTGTTGTCTGCTGTTTTTTTTTGTTTGTTTACTCTGATATCGGCGCCGCCGTCAAAGTAAAAAAAAAAAAAAGACAGCATAGAAATGAATAGCTACATTGCCACTGGCTATTTGAATTTGCAATAGCCAATAGCAGACTAGCTATTTCACCCGCCCACTGCTGCTGTCAGTCAGCAGAGGTGGACCTGATGTTCAGCAGCAGCTGTCAGAATACTAAAAAAAACAAAAAACAGCAGATAGCACGGGAGACATTAGCTTCTTTGCTATCTGCCATCATTTCAGTGGGGCCAGAGGGCACCTCCCTGAAATGAGAAGGGCACCTCCCTGAAATTACTTTTTTCAGGTTGGGATCCCTGAAACTGTACAGACCACCAAAGAGAGAAAGAAGAGGTGGTTATATTTTTTCTGAACTGCAATGATTCTTCTGAATCCTCTCAATATTCCTTGCACACACTTCCCTTCTATGGGTGATTTGCTAAATGTAACACAAATGTCCAGAGTTGGTCAAAAGAGGGCAAAATTTGAATCTGAGAAATCATTAGTAGGAATCCCTGCTGCTGGCTATTGTATTTAGCAGCCACTGCTCCAGGTATTGCTGAATTCCCAAACAGTACCTGTGTCTAAATGGCAGCAAGCACTGTTCAACCACCTGCCTCCTTCAGTCAAAGCTAGTAGTGGCGATAGGGCCACACCCAATCCAAATTTTCAGCAGGAATCAGCAAACATTTGAGCTGTGGGTGGTCAGCTGTAAACTGCGAGCAAATGGGCAATTATTGCTACTTTTACTGTAGCAGGAGGCAAACAATATTTAGTGATCATTACTCATATAGTTGCACTTAGTAGCAATTACCCACACAGATTTGGAGCACTGTGCAATCATTAGGAATTAATCGCTACTGCATGCTGCACTTTCTTTAGTAAGGATGCATTTATAAAACGTTCTCAGAGCCGTTCGCTCTGCGAACATCTGACTTATACATTGGCACCTTATTATGGCCACTAGATGGAGCTGAGGAGCATAGGACATCCTTTGCTCCTCAGCTCCATCTATTACAGTGGTAACCTCAGGACCCACATTTGTTCTTAGTCATTAAGTTGCGACCCAAGTCGGACTGCAATGGAACGCACGGCATTAGGGTATCGTGTGTTCCGGTGAGGGCGTACAAACTGTGGGTGTGAGGTGCATTCGAATTAATGGCAATGCAACACACCTGCCACACCAGAAGGCATGATAGGTGCCTTTTTTTTTTCAGGTCCTCCCAGTTTACCCTACCTCATGAGAACCGGAGTGGATCCTCAGCCTGGGGTCCAGTGTAGGCTGCTGTGCTGTGATGGAGCTCTATCATATGTGCATTGCTGGTACAGCTCTCTTGCGCACCCTGTAGAAGTGTCGGGAGCCAGAATGTGAGGTCACCCCGGTCCAGGCACCTCTACAGGGCACGTGAGGGAGCTGTAAGCAATGCACATATCGATAGAGCTCCCTCGTGGCCATAGCCCCATCCTATCCCACCTCAAGCTGACACTTGGAACCAGGCAGCATATTTTGAATGGCTGCTTGGCGCAAAAACTGACAGTGCTGTCCTCATTTTGGCATCCTCATTTTGGTCTTCTGTCTGACCTTACTTTGGAATAAATTTGCATCTGGGCTATTCATTTGTGGTTCTTCAGTCTTAAAAGAGATGATCACAGCACACCAGGATCAACTTTATCGCGCTGTCTTTATTGACGTTAAATTAACATGGTATCACAAGAAAATGCAACGTTTCAGAATCACATATGGTTCCTTCAGGTAGAACTGTTTTGCCTGATGAAGGAACTGCATGTGTCTGAAACAATGCATTTTCTTGTGATACCATATTTATCTAATGTCAATAAAGACCGAGCGAGAAAGTGGATCCTGGTGTGCTGGTGATCATCTCTTCTATATTAGGTCTATTTGAAGCCATACACTGGGCACCACAGCACCCACTGGAGTGTCTTGAATTTGGATACCGGTCTGGAATGGGATGAGATATCTTACATTTGTGCTTCAGTCTTAGGCCCAGCAATACAAACCTGAAAGGGTTGCTAACCCTTTCCCTACTCTATTCAAAACTTGAATAGAGTAGGTTTAATGCAAAAATATTCTGTTTACCCCAAAAAATATATAAAAAGCTTGCAATGTTTATATATTTTAACCAGTTTTAGTATTTTTGATAGTAAATTTATTTTCCCTTTTTCTGTCCCTGTTGACCCCACTGACTGCTGTTTGGTGCCAGTGCCAGTGGTACTTGTATATTCCCTCACCGTAGACATTACTAAGACACATCTCTTTTTAGGGTAGGTGTTGGCTTTCACTTAACAAGGAGTCATTGGCAGTCTCTCCCTTTTCTCCGGCCAGACATTCCTCACTTAGGAGTCAGTGAAAATCAACCTCGTTATCGCAAGGCTACAGTGTCCTGTGTGTAGTCTGCCACTTAAAGTGATAGGCTACTGAAAAAATGATTGCATCTTTGTGATAACAATAAATTGCTATATTGATCTACGTGCCTGGCAGATCCAGGGCCAGCAACCCTAATCATTATTTGTATACAGCACAAGCATTTAATGGAGTGTGTGAAAGCATGTACACAAGGAATGGTACCTAATAGGAGGGGATGGAGAGAGAGACCGCAGTGTTTTCTGTTGTTTTATAGCAGAAGTCATCAGCCCTTTGCTGATAGTGAAGAGATATAGGAACAAGCTGTCCCTGAGAAGTAGCTTCCACATTCTCAAGCCAGCTATGGGGCCTGAAGAGACAAAGGAGTTGCTATAAGGCACTGTTTTCTTAATGTAAAATGATGTTCAGTACGGTTGCTGAGAAGGGAAAAATGGATACATTCCCAATGGCATGCAATGGTACATTGTGCTCGAACATTAAACCAACATTTTTGGAATTTCAGTCTAAGGATTCTGCACTTAACATATTAATAGATGATCTCTCTTTATGATGCACAGGTGATACTGAGAACAATCTGGACATCACATTTAATGACCTCTCTGGCACGGACTCAGGCCCGCACTCCCCACTCTCTCCTGATGGCAAGAAAAGCCCAAAAGGCATTAAAAAGTTTTTGGGAAAGTAAGTGTTTTTTTGTTTTTTTCCAAAATCTCTCCTTGCTCATAATCTTTCCCATTACACTCTCTTTCTGCCTTTTTGAATAGACCAGTCTGTGTTTTTTTTTTTCTTTTTTAATGCAACACACCAACCCGGAAATTATTAGACTGAAAGCCCATCAAATACATGCACGCATGTGATGCTGTAGGCTGCTTGTATGATGTGATGTGATCTGTTGATTGCTAGATTATTAGAAATGTTGACGTCGAGATTAGCCCATCAAATGAATACCCAGCTTTTGTGTTCGGTTTTGGATGAAGTGGGGAAGGGTTAGAAACTCCTCAGGCTTTATTGCTGTTCCTGCAAAGGAGATGTTCCTTCTCTTATCCTGGTGATACCATAAAACACGAGGTGTCACAAGGGCAGTAAGTTGGGGGGTGTCTTTCCAGTGGGGATAAAGATGCTGACTCTTCCCTTCTTTATCTAGAACAACAACAACAAGGGATTTGTTGCATGGGGGCTTTAACCTTATTCTTAAAACTGAAGTGAAGTTTAATCTGCTAATCTGCTCATATTTTGGCTTCCCATGCCCCCCCCCCCCCCTATCAGGATGCTAATGATATTTTTATGTAAAGCCTTTACATTTTCATTATATGCCTATTGTAGGCCCACTGACTTTATCATTGGGTCTCTGTGCACCGCCTAGATCCAAGGATCCCCGCACCAAAACTAGGTAACTGTCCCAATATTTTAATTATTTTTGAGCAACCTTACTAGATACAATGTAAAGCAGAACTAAAGCCATATTGGGTCCCCAAAGTATTTTCCATAATATGCAATAGTTTTACCATAGGGCAGACTTTGCCCCATCCAGCAATACAAGGTCCATGCTCCTATTTGTTGCTCACTTTGCTGCCGCTGTCATCTTCTGGTCTCCTGGCCGAGCCTCTTCTCTCCAACTATTTGGTGGGAGACTTTCCCTCACTTCCTGTTCAGGCAACAGCTATGGGACAGAACAGGAAAATTAGAACAAATCATGGAAACAGACCGCATTTAAAACCTGACAGAAAGGTTCCCTCAAGGAGTATCATTTTAGTGTTTAAAACCTGCCAGAGCTGCTGTCCCTTCCCCATATTATCCAAAAGAAATCCACAAAAAGTTTTGACTTGAGTTGTGTTTTAACCAACACAGTTATGGCAAGCAGCAATCACATCCGCTTTATTGTTAACAATAAGATAGGGATGTACCAAGGAAAATCTTGCTCATTGTGAACTGTCTTTTCACATACTTTTTCAGATTAAGGAGAACCCCATCAGGACACTTTAATGCAGATGATGTTGGGCTTTCTGAATTTAAAAGAGGAGGAATGCGTGCAACTGCGGGACCAAGGCTTGCTAGATCCAAGGATCCTCGCACCAAAAATAGGTAAGCTTCAGATACACCGTCTAGTTCCAAAGATCCCCGCCCCAGAAATAGGTAAGCTTTACAAACACTGCCTAGATGAAAGGATCCCTGCACCAAAAAATTGAAGCATCACATACACTGCCTAGATCCAAGGATTAAAGATGCGTTCCGGTGCGGGCAGAAAAAATGCTGCATGTGCTATTTTTTTCTGACCGGATGGGAACGCATGCATTGATGTGCCACGCAGGTGCGGGCGATCGCACTGCGGCCGGGGGGACATGGCTGCGGTGCCATTGACTTCAATGCACCTCCATGCCCCCTCCCGCCCCAAAACAAAGTGAGCTGGCCGGAATGCGATACAGTGTGTTCCGGCAGCAATCGGGCCGGAACGCACTGGGGCTGGTGTGAACTAGCCCTTAGGCATTTCCAAATGAAAATGAGTTAAATTATAGCATACGGCAGGACAGAACTATAAAAGGTAACATCAATGTGACACTTTAGGTGGGCTTTACCTTAAAAATCAAGGCAAATCTTTGTTTTCATCTTTATTAGTCCTACCCGTAATCAACATTTCTATTTTGTGTTGGCAGTGACTACAACGCTCCTTTTGCTCAGTGGAGTAATGAGCAGGTCTGCAACTGGTTGGAAGACTTTGGTCTGGCACAGTACGTCATGTTTGCCAGGCAATGGGTGAACTCGGGTCATACCTTACTGACGGCCACACCTCAGAGCCTAGAAAAGGTGAGACAGTACCATTTAAAGGGAATGGACTGTATATTTTTTTGCAATGATTTATAGATATACATAAAGTCGTATTAAGCTCTCAAACATTTTTTCAATATTCAATCCAGATCAAACAAATATACATTGGCCAGCAAAACAAAGTACATAGTCATAAAGTTTCTGCACTGCCCAGCTCTCTCAGCTCCACTTCCCTGAACTTCCTGTCCAGTATAAGATCGCTAAGCGACCACAAAGTCTCTATCAGCTGTCCATGTTCTAGTTTGGAGAATGGAGGAGAGGGGAGCAGAGAGGAGGAGAGTGATTTGTGTTTGTGAATACACACACAGATTACTAGCACACAGTAAGGGCAGGCTCCATAGGACCCTGCAAGGGAGAGTAGCCACCCTAATACAAGATATCATGGCCAGTGCTTAGGCGACCAGATGATTCTACAGGAAGCTAAAACTTTTAAACATCAAGGAGCAGCACCTGTTTCAAGTGATTTAATCAACATTTAAAATGGCTTAAAACGTTTGTCGTTTTTAATATCACTTTAAAGTAAAGGAGATCAGCTCAATGTAAGCAGTCATACCAATGTGTGTGTTAATGATTTAATAAGCCTTGTTTCTACCCATGGATTGTAATTATAAATGTACATGAGGGCAGACATATTTCCTTATTACATATACAGGATCTGATTCCTGCCTTGAAGTGCTACACGTGGATCGTGTAATAAGCTGGCCACACACGGTCAGAACTTGGCCAATTCACAGGAATCGTCTGAAATCCTAACAGTGTCTGGCTCTGCCCGCTGGGCAAAAGTTGATTACTCGATCAACTTTTGATAAAGAAGCTGGGCAGAAAATAGTTGGCTGATAAGTAACTGCAGCCAATTAGCTGCAGCCACTGTTTGGGTATTCTGACAGGGGCGGGTGCTAACTGTCATAAAACAATAGTCCGGCAGGGGGGATTGTCTGCGCACGCTGTGCAGCGTGCATGGAGAAATTTGTTAATTTCTTTGAGGGCCCAGTCACACTGTATCCAGTGCGTTCTGGTGCAGTTCAAGCACGGAACGCACAGGATCGCATGGATCAAGATGGGCAGCATTCTGGGGCGTGTCGGTGCCATTCAGGAATGCCTTTCATTACAGTGCAGTGCATGCAGCATTTTTTCAGATCGCACTGCACTGGAAAGTAGGGCATTCCTGTACCTCGCGTTACGGCGCGGGCGATCGCACTGCAGGCTGGGGGCCTGTCTGCGGTTCCATTGACATGAATGGCACTGACACAACGCTGCCTGGTTTGATCTATGCAGTCCAGTGCGTTCCGGGCTCGAACCGCACTGGAACGCACTGGATATGGTGTGACAGGGCCCTGAAAGAAAGAAATTAGTGTATGGCCAGCTTTATTGCTCCATCCCATATAGAAAGGCTATGAGTTGGCCAACTCTATTAAACCAATGCACACTCCATGTGTGGTTGATAAATTATCTCCACAGCTGATAAGCATTTTACAGATTTTGGACATTTTAATATGCAAAGAAATGTAAAATAGAAAAATACTTTAAGTAGACTATATTGCCTAAATGCATAGGTAAAAAGAAATCACCCTGTAATAAAATAAAGATAATGTTTATCTGTACCGCCCCCATCACCTGCGAAGCTGCGGCAGTTAAAGAATCTTCTGCATCCAATGCTCTGGGTGTTCCGGATGTGTGCATCCCCCACTGTGTGCTGTAGTTTTGGCACTACACCTATGGTGTGACTCAGCAGGTGGAACCACAGTACATAGTGAAGGAATCCGTCACTTCCAGAAATGTGTTGGATGCTGAAGAATTTTTGGCCAGCTTAGCTCTGCAATACAGTGGAGCTTGGAGGCATTGGCGGCTAGACAGGTAAGTAAAATATCTCTCTTGCTCCTTACCTAATCCCCTGCTCCTGCAAGTTTTAAGCCCGATGCCTCAGTCTCTTCCCACCTCCGCTCCGGCGGTTGGAGGCCCGCTGCCTTCATTACATCCGATGCAGGGCCCATAGCATTATATGTTTGGAAGCCGAGGTACAGTCTACCAGCCGGAGTGTAGCGGAGAGAGGTGAGCTCTGATTGCTGGGGAGTGGGGATCAGGTTAGTAAAAGATCTTTAAACCAATCCCCTAGACATAAATGAGCAGTTAGCCTTTGTAGTGCAGGGGTAGCCCTACTGCAAGGGTAGTTTTGTTTTTTCCCCCCTCCCTGGTGATAAGGGAATTAAAACCAGTAAAACCGCAAAGTTTGTGCTCACTGAAGGTACTTTCTAAAGAATTCTAATAAAAGATGAAAGGTGGTGATATATTTTACATTGCTCTTTTCCTTACAAAACAAGTTTAATATCATGTGACCAGTATTGTATCTGCATAGAAGGGCCACTTATGTTTTATTATTCTTTTATTCTAATTAAAGGAACTTGGCATCAAGCATCCCTTGCACAGAAAGAAGCTTCAGCTAGCTATTAATTCCATCAACATGAAGAAGGAGGACAAATCGGGGCAATTAGACCACATATGGGTGACACGTAAGTGCTTTTATGTCTTTTATGGGCTTTGAAGCTTTGAATGCAATTAATCTCTTAGACTAAGGCTTCCTTTTTACACCAACAGGGTGGCTCGATGATATTGGCCTGCCACAGTACAAGGATCAGTTCCATGACGCTCGTGTGGATGGAAGAATGCTACAGTACTTAACTGTGGTAAGTTACCTGGTTTCCATTTTCTTTTCAGATAATTGATTAAAGAGATTGTTGGCTTTGGATGTATGCATTCCCCATGCGTGCCTCTTCATTGTTAAAAGTTCAATCCACTTATTTTTGCGGGATTTGGGTTTTTACATGATCGCTCACTCTAAAAAAGCTGCCTCCTTGGAGCAAATTTATGTATCTGGCGGTCAAATAGCTTGAGTCAGGGATAGCAGGATGTTGTGTAGATAATTGACCTGCATTTCCTTCTTGTTCTTAGGAGCTTAAAGGGTCATTAAACCCTCACGTTTTTTTGCATATATCTACTGCCAGCAAGCAGTAGATGTATGCAAAAACTTAAAAACCTTTTGAAACAGGTTTAAACTTACCTGTGTCTTCACCTCGCGCTCCCGACCGAACATCTGAATAGTCTCAGGTGGCCACAAAGGATCTTGGGGCGGGCGCATGCACACTTCAGATGTTCGGCCGGGAGACGAGGAGAGACACAAGGTTAGTGTATGGAGCAGCGTGCACCCGCACAGACACCGTGGGACATCATAGAAGAGGAGGACAGAGGAGTCAGCGCTGGATCAGAGACCCGCACCCAGCGCTGGAGGGACAGCTGAAAAGGACAGGAAAGAAGAAGATGATTGAATAAAGAGATATCATTTAAGGCAAGTCCCTACAGCAGAATTGGGAAGGGGAAAAAAATAAATCTGACTTTAATGTCACTTTAAACTGAACTCCAGATTTCCCTTCAGTCTTGCACAGTTGTACAGGCTCCTTTGCTTACTTTGATTTCTCTGCACACTGTGAGCTTCCCATACTTTGCTTTAGAAGCTGCCACAAATCATGTAGAGCCCGCTCCATTTGCTGGCTGCAGTACATTTGCTGGCTGCAGTAGTTCAGCTTTCATGCACACTGCATTTGGTAACGCCCATATGTGATGGTGAACCTAAATGATTGAGAGAACTGAAATCCAATGAGTGCTTTCCTCCCCTGTCTGACTGTCCCTGGCCCACCCCTTTCACTCATTGGATTTTAGTTCTCTCAATCATTTAGGTTCAGCATCACATATGGGCGCTACCTAATGTAGTGTGCATGAAAATGCAGCCTACCTAGGAATGCCTACTCCTCAAGACTGACTTCAAGGCATTTTTGATATTTCCAAAACTTCTTTCAAGAGCCAGCCCACTATTTTAGGGCCGAGTTCTCTTTAGAGAAGCACTGAGGCAGGTAGCTTTGATGTTTTCAGTGAACGTTCATTTTAAGCAGGTAATGCCAAAAATAAACATGTCTCAATATATTTTTTCCTTGTTTGAACATATTGTTAGAGAACACTACATTTTGGCCACTACATGGTGCTGAGGAGCATTGGAAATAAGAATTTATTCCCGATGCTCCTCAGCTCCATCTAGGTACTATAATGTAATATAACACAACAATACATTCGAACTGTAAAAAAAATATATTAACATTTAATTGTGGCATTATTCAACCAAAACGAATGTTCACAGATAATCGCAGGGTGAAAGGCCCTGTGAATTGTTTATAAATAGACCCCATAGTGTTCTGCATTTGTATAAGTTTGAGACTGAAATGATATTGCATTGTGCTATCCACAAATAGAAATGTATATAGCCATCCTTATTGCCGTGAAGTTTAATTTGTGAGTGCTAACTCCAAAGAGTGACCGACAGCAACCAATGAGAATGAAGTCAGCCCAATACAAGATGCATTCTGATTGGCTGATATAGGTTACTACTTTTAGGAATAAAGTGCTTTATGGGCTACAAAAAATTTAGTTTATCTGTTTATTTCCATATTTTTCAACAAGTCTGTGAGCAGCGTAATACTATCAGAACTTCCTCTGCCCGGGAATAAGTAAACTGCCATCCATTCTATTTGTGGCACCGTAGGGGTCTGTTCTATGCCAGTGTAAATATTTTGCCTGGCAACGTGTGATAAGGAACTTCAGTGCTGGAGACAGAAACTGATCCTTTCCTGACAAGATCCAGAGACAGGTGCTCCTGGTTCAGTGAAAGGGCCATTCCGGGGTGGGGGGGGGGTTGGATGGAGGAAGTCGAGGCTTAAGTGCTAAAATAGACATGTGGTAATGCAATAAATGAGCTTCATACAGGCAAGAAAATGCAAAAGAGGAAGTTAAAATGCTTCTCTCTGAGCTTGGAAAATAAACTTGAAGCCACGCCAGCAAAAAGTTAAAGTGGACTCTCAGGCAGATTATCATATAACTAAATATTAACTCTAAATATCACGCTGGATAAAATATAGGTGACATTTATAACTGTTGTATGATGAAGTTAAGTAGGAACAGATGTGACTTAGAGCAGAGTTCCTTTACCCCTTTTCAGTCACGGCACCTGGTAAAAGTATGCACCCTGGGCTAAAAATGTCAACGCAAATGAACGATGTGTGGTCCCCCAAAATCCATATTACACCCTTATCTTAGATAGGAGTCCAGTATGGAACCTCATGCAAAAAAAAAAAAAAACAAGGTGGGGTTCCCCTCCACATCAGAATCCCTCCTCTTTTACTTCAGAGACCCCCCTCTTTCACACCAGGGCCCCCCCTTTTATTTAATAATGAAAACAGTGCAGTTGCAGCAGCATTGTTTTCTCTACTGAATGCAAATTGTGTGAACTGCCCTAAAAGCAGCTACAGATGTCATTTGATGGATGGCTTTAAAGCTTTTAGTGACTGTTAAGAATCTGTAAATCGTAAAATGTCCATAGCCTGGGTACAGGTGCCCTTTAAGAACCCAGAAACAAAACATGATGTTCCATGCTATTATCATTTTATACAGTCAGCAGTATGCATGCTCTTTATATGGCTGTAAAGTGCTGTAGAAAATGTAGGTGCTATATAAATAAAAGGAATGTTGCTACATGGATCCCATATTTCCCCATGGTAATATTTTCTGCTCTGTATTCCAGAATGACCTTCTCTTCCTAAAAGTGACCAGCCAGCTGCACCATCTCAGCATTAAATGTGCCATTCATGTTTTACATGCAAATAAGTTCAACCCAAACTGCCTGCGCCGGAGGCCAGCTGACGAGGTATGAGTGTATAGTCTTTTCAATGTTTTGCTTTTTTGGTTTTGTTAGATATACAGTACGTGTTATAGCTGAACTCCAGGCACGAAAACATTTATTTAAGTATATTGCTCTATAGCTGCATAGGATATAAGTCGACTATGTGTGCACTAAATGTCTATGCAAACCCAACTACTACCTTGAAAAAGCAGTGATGACATCACCACTGTGTTGTATATAGGCTATGTAGAGAGCAAAGTTGTGGGAGGGGCCCAGTAAGCGCCACCCATTACTGCAGAAAACTACAGGAGGTGGCAGATACGAGACCAGTCACCCTGCACAAGGAGAGAGCAGCAGTGCCCGGTCTTTATTACAGGAGGGGCAGATACGAGACCAGTCACCCTGCACAAGGAGAGAAGGCAGCACTGCCCGGTCTTTATTACAGGAGGGGGCGGAGATAAGACCAGTCACCCTCCACAAGGAGAGAGAGCAGCAGTGGTCGGTATTTATTACAGGAGGGGGCGGAGATGAGACCAGTCACCCTCCACAAGGACAGAGAGCAGCACTGCCCGGCCTTTATTACAGGAGAGGGCGGAGATGAGACCAGTCACCCTTCAACAAGGAGAGAGAGCAGCAGTGGTCGGTATTTATTACAGGAAGCTCTCACATAGAGGCAAAGTATAGGAGTTTTTTTCATACTGGATTACCCTCACTGCAGGCTGCGGATTCATTTGCTGGTAGGGGCTGGCTGATCTAACCACAGGGAGAACCAGGCTTCCGATATTCCTGGAAGTGTCAGATGCTGACGAATCTTCAGCCACTGTAGCCCTGCTAAAGAGTGGAGATCTGTGGTCTGATTGGTGAGACAAAAAAAAACCCCATAATCCAGTACATCTCCGCAATACATGCATGTTTTATCCCTTTAAAGATCCTGTCAGTACAGAAAGATAACTGTTGATCTGCCAGAAATGAACTCCTGAGTCCTCACAAAAAAAATATGAGTGGTGTCATCCCTACCCCAGTGTCTTTTGCTAAGCTACTTGACCACGACCACTCCCACTCTCGGATATCTTTAAACTCCGAACATAAAGGCTAATCATTTTGTATTCCATGATAAGAACTAGGAGGGCACTTTGAGATGAGGACAGTCACTTCATTAGAGCAATGATTGGATATTATGCATTTGCTCCCTCTTGTGGCTAATCTGCAAATTGCTTAACTTAACATGCATAAAAACATTCAAAGTGTAAGTTCACCTTTGAATTACTCTGTGAACATTAAGCAGCCATATAACACATGCACCTTGATAAATGTGCAGCACCATGTTTGACTCCTGTCTGTGCATTGGATTTCCATGAATCAGCATAGGAAACTGACGGCTATTTACCAGCAACACTATTCAACTCATGGCATCCTCTTTGCTGTCTTCGTCTTGTGATTGCAAGGCCTCACTGTGAAAAGTTTCCTCTGTGTCCTGATGCTGACGTAGATAGCACGAGGGGACCGAGCAACATCATGAGTTGGATGGTGTCGCTGGTAAATAGCCGGCAGTTTCCATTGCTGATTGCTGGAGCACAAGAGTACAGACAGAGGCAAACCTGCTATGCATTTATCAATGTACATGGGTTATATGGCTGTTTAGGGTTCATAGATCAACTGTAGGGTGAACTTCCACTTTAAGAGCAATAATGTAAAATTGTGAAAGGTAAGCTCTGCATTATTAACCCAAAATATGTGGTCATGGAAATGCATTGTACTTCCCCTTTAATAATAATATATGCTTGTAGTCTTTGCTTCGACTCAATTCCGTAATATTTCCGCCTTTTTCACCTGGGCAGAATAATATCTCACCATCAGACGTGGTCCAGTGGTCAAACCACAGAGTCATGGAGTGGCTGCGATCTGTAGATCTGGCTGAATATGCACCAAATCTTCGGGGCAGCGGCGTTCACGGAGGCCTGATTGTAAGAAAATGAATGTTGTTTTTTTTCTATTTCCTTTCTTAAACTATACAGGAACTCTTTTCACTATTCAGATTAGTCCACCCATTTTACGTGATAGAAAATTATATACAGTTGCTTACGGTTCAGAAAAACAACTTTAAAGAGACCCTGTCTTTTTTGTTTTTTAATAGTTTAACAGGTCAAATACCTTGTTAATTGATTAGTGTCTCTTTTTCTTGCATCCAAAATACATTGTTTGCTTCTGGGTGCCACCATCTTGGCTTCACCCAGCTCACTTGATTTTTTAATTGACTTTTCTTTAATCTGCTTACAGTGACTGCATCTAATAAGACATCTAAAAAGATGCAGTCACTGTTCAGCAGCGCCATTGGATTCAGGCAGGGGCTGCACCCTGAATACAATAGCTGGCAGTGCAGATTCCACTATCCATGATGTTTGCAGGAATGGCAGAATCCATAGACAACAGACTGAACAAAAATGGAGCCCTGTTTTCTTTGCTTAACGAGTCTAACCCCCCCCCCCTCCTCCCCCCTATCCTTGTTCCCAGGCTTAATGTGTTAAGAGAATCTGTAAATGAGAGAGTAATTAATGAATTATTCATGGCATAGTATCAGCTTATGAATAGATGGTTCTGTCTCCGCAGATACTAGAACCTCGGTTTAATTCAGACACCCTCGCCATGCTGTTGAACATTCCGTCGCAGAAGACACTACTCAGGAGACATCTAGCCACCAACTTCAGCTTGTTAGTTGGTCCTGAAGCTCAGCAGGAAAAGAGAGAGATTATGGATTCCACAACCTACTCACCTCTGTCCACCTCTGCCAAAGTCCGGGTGGGTTATTGTGATAAAGCGCAGTTGATCTATTTCACTTGTGCCATTCTGGATTATTCTGTTTATTTAAAGTGTGTTGTTTTTAAGGCTGAAATACTGGTAGCTGGAACGTCATGCCGAAATACATTGCCAGTTAGGTCCCAGGTTGGCATGGGAACCCCAAAGCTTGGGGTGCTCTAATATGAAAATTGACCAACCTGGCTTGGTCATGATCTGACTTTCCTTTCACATGTCCCAGTTGGCTACTATGTGGAATAGGCAGCCTTACTGGTAGGTGGCTTGGTGAATGGTTTACAAAAAGTGGAAAGCGAAGTGGGGTTTTGGAAGCACCAAAATGACAACTCCATATGACAATAATGCGTAAAAATTATTAATTACATTACATATTAATTACATGATATTAGTTTAAAAAAAAGCTCATAGCCAATTTATAAAAGCAACCGGCTGAGTAGATATGTCCCTATAAGCTCATTCCCTTTACCGAAAGCCTTCCATTTACAGTATAGATGTTTTAGGAGAAAACATGATTCACATTTTGATTGGTAATTTATAAATAAACATGATCAGGGTTAATTCATCAGGTGTCAAAAATTCATGAAAATAACATAAATAGATAGGTCTGGAAACAATGCTAGGAGGGCTTGGGAGTGGAGCAAGCTTTTTCTCTCCACTAACACCGCCCTACATGCAGAGTATGACCATTATAGCAAACCATGATTCAGATATACACACATACATTATTGTTAGACATGATCTGGGTTCAACATATAAACATATAATACATGATCTGGTTTTAAGGCAAGTAAAGTCGCAATATAATGCAGGTAGCATAAATGGTAGTCATGTGATCAAAAAGTTATTACTGTTGGAAGGATTAAGTGTGGAAGAGCGGTTTTGGCGTACGGCGGTTAGTGTGTGTTAAAAGATAAGTAAAGCCAAACCTTTTTTGGGCTTTTCTTCTGTTTTGGGTCACAGGAGGACATTTACTATTACTGTCTTCCTGTGACCCAAAGTCGGCTGATAGTGGGCTAATGCTGATGGCGCAAAGCCACGCTGCAGGTGGGAGAGATCCTGACAATTTTTCCGATCCACCTGGCTGCCTGATTGACAGCTGGCTCTGCCTCTCTAGAGCTAGAACAAGCTGTGCTCACCTCCTCCCCTCTCTGTCCCTCCAATGAGTGCTGAATGAACAGAGAGAGGAGAGGGGGAATCCCTGCAGGGGGCGAGACTGATAGTCATTGCTCTCTGCAGGGAGAAGATTGTGAGCTGAGCAATCAGCAGTTACACAAGTGTTCAGTTCTTGATCTATAGAGCTGGCGCATGACAGCTGCAGTGTCCCACACCGGCTCCAAGTATTCGGAAGAGTATATTTTACTATCCCAGTACTTCTCATTTAACAAGCTGACATAGTAGCCAGATCAAATATATATTTTAATATTCTGTGTAAGCTTGTTTTTTTCTTTACTCTACTTATTTGCATTTCATTGTTTTTTTGGGGTTTTTTTTTTTTGTACTAAATTATATTTTGTCTAATGCTTATCACCACATGGGGTCTGTCTACAGAATGCCCACAGACACACCACAGCACTCCTTTGCAGCAAGCAAAGCAGCATTTGGGCATGTTCTACAAAACATATTGAAGTGATTGCATTTTAGTGAATGACATTGTAACACACAAGCACAAAAGCAATTACCTCTGGGCCCATGCCTATAAACGATGCAGCTTGGCCCTTTCCCCATTGCACCAGTGAAGATGTCATTATGATATGTTTATTAGCATAAAGAAACCTGCCTACTCACAAATGTGTCATATTTTGCAAGGCATTGTATGAATGATAGTTTTTAGTATTTATGAATGAGTCTAACGAATATGCTTTTTTGCATGAACGCACAGTGGGATTTAGCTATGTAGCTGCAACTCTGCTTTTAATTATAGAAAAACAAGTTCTTGGTATACATTTGTTAACAATTAAGAGGTAGCGTTCTACCTACAATAAATAACCATATTGTGGGGATAATAAAAGTGGAAGTGAAGGCAACCGGCAAGATTCACAGCTGGAATATGTATGTGTAAAGTGTCCTGGCAAAAAGCAAAAATTCAGTTAGTTTTCTCATTCCGAAAACCCTGGGACAGCAATGCCAGCTTCTGACCTCACATTTCTCCTGTGCACTTAAAGCAATGCAGCTTGTTCAAGGACCTCTACATGGTATGATTGGCTACTGAAGGAACAGCAACACATTAAGTGAGCCAGACCTGTGCTTTCTCTATTGCACTTCAAGCAGTACAGCTTGGTCAAGGACCTCCCCAGGACATGATTGGCTAGTGAAAGGACAGGGACACTAAGGTCAGACCTATGCTCTCTCCTACAATCAACCAGTTACCTGTGTTCTGTACAGTGTAGTAAAGTATGATTGCCTTACCAGCTGCCCCTTCCATTCCCAGGACTAATATTAACAGGGTTATTCACAAGAGGGTGAAGGGTTTGGAGAAGGCAGGACTAGTGAACAATATAGGACAACATAGCTGATTTGGAAAAATTCTCCAATTCAGCTCACTTTCCAGTTCAGCTATGTTGTCCTAGATTGTTGACTTCTCCTGCCTTCTCCAATCTCTTCACCCTTTTGTGAATAACCCTGTAAGACTTACTAAAATAGTATTTTTATTAATACATGTATTTGTGTTTTTTATTCGTACAAAATTGGGGTAAATGGAGGTATTTTATATCAGACTACACTTTTGCTTTAAAAAAACAGGTTTACCTTTCTATAAACTAACCCTAACCCAGGGGTGGATTAATTAATAATATGGAATTGAGGAGCCAGTTTATCCAAACCAGGAGCCAGCAGTATTTCATTTAGGTGCCTGCTCCATGGTCAGCAACTAGAGAACCTCAAAAGTTAGGCACCAGATGTATTTCTTAAGGAGCATTGGCTACCTCTAACTGGCTCCTAGGATTGGTCCAGCCTTATCCCAACCCTTCCCCTGTTCATAAACCCCTAAAGCTAATTTTGACTAATCCCCCACCCCGCACGCACACACACACACACACTTACCTTAGATTTCCATCTTAAGACTGCACAAACCATTCTTCTTTAGAATATATATGCTTTTTATGTTCAAAGTACAATGTGCCATTTCATTCATTGATACTCTTGCATTTTACAGCCAAAGAAGCTTGGACTGTCCAATTTTGGCCACCTCCGCAAGAAGAAATTTGATGACTGCACGGACTATGTGTGCCCAGTGGATGCCAGCTCGAAAAGTGAAGTCAAGGCTCCCAACAACAGTCCAGTAAAAGAGGCTGACAAACTGGAGCAGGTGGGCAGACTAATCTGATGGCATCTGCATTTGGCATCAACCCCCCCACCCCACATACATACACCTCTTATTGTCATCTGTGTCTCTAACCACGTTTCGCCATGTAACCATCCAACCGTCTTTACCAGCATGGCTTCACCAAAAAGACAGACTTTATTTTTCGTAGAAGTAATCTATATTTGAGATTTTTATATGATGCCAAGCATGGCCTGGCGCTGGAGTTGCATCATAGACAATTTACCAATTTTATACAGAGGCTGCATTTTTATCTGCTGAAGAAAATTCTAATTTAACTGCAAATATTTAAATACTATTAAGATTATGAACTGTGTAAATATTGGCGGCGCATTGTTATATGATCATTAGGTTTTATCAAAGACGTATGTAAGAAAGTGAGTTTTCAAATGAAAATGTTACATGTACAGTATAAAAAAAGACTGCTAGATGACTGACTGATCACAGAAGATGCAATAAATGAACATTATTATTAAGTTATGTAAACATTCCATCTCCTGGTATAATTGTATTGTCATCCTTCAGTCTAACCTGTTTGGCATGTATTGTGGTACATACAAATAGTTCCGTCTAACCTTCCTAATTTACGGTTGTCAACTGTCCTAAAATTTGTAGCAAGTCTGTAAAAGCTTATCTAGGCTTAAAAAGAAAAGATTCACGTATTGCCTTTTACCAGTCCTGAGATGTGGTGGCCGCATTTGTTTTTTCCTTTATTTTTAACTAGTTATCCCGTTCATTTCCATATACAGTGGTACCTCGGTTCACAAACGTAATCCGTTGCACGATTCTGGTGGCGAACCGGATTGGTTGCGAACTGAATCAAACTGTGATCAGACCGCGATCTCGACTAGAGGAAGCCACGACCATGTGTCAGAGCAGGGAAGATTGCTGCGGTTTTGTTTGCCACCCGATGCAGAGTTCACGAACAGAAGCAAAATTTTGCCGAACTTCCTGTTAGCGAACCGAATTGTTCGCGAACAGAAGCGTTCGTGAACCGAGGTACCACTGTACACTTTTTTTTTTCTCTACTGGATCTATGAGGGCAACCATTGTTGTCACACAAGCTTGACTTCTGCTTAAGTTCATCTCTATTACATGGTGGAATGGATCTAATTGTTTACACAAAAACTATAAGATTATAAGTGTTTTTTAGGCTTAGTGCCTTTCTTAAAGGAGAACTATGAGGTGAGTGATTTTCACTCATCCTCATAGTTCTAGCCGACCTGTGACAATGAAACTGTCACAGGTCGGCTCAGTAGATCAGGAAGTGAGCGAACACATACAGGCGCTCGCTCACTTCTCGATCCTGTCACTGCAGAGAGCCGTGACAGGGGAGGGACTGGATTCCACCCTCCCCTGTCCGATCCTCCAGCGCTGACTGGCGGAATGGACGGGGGAGGGGGGCGGGTACAGCTAGCTCTGCCTCTAGATAGGCAGAGCCAGCTGTCACTCACGCAGCCAGGTGGATCCAGACAGAATTGTCTGGATCCGTTTCAGCTGTGGCGTCTCAGTATACCGCGAGCTGTAGCTCGCGGTATACTGAGCTTAGGGTGACGGGAGGACACAAACTAGCGTCCTCCCATTACCCTAAGGAGAACTATGGGGAAAAGCCCTAACCCCATAGTTCTCCTTCAAGCTTTATTTTCAGCTTTCAAGAACATTGCATTTCTGGCAAGGTCAATAGGTCTTTTCTGTTCTTGCCTTCTTGCCAAAAATGTTCTTAGCCTGAAAGATGAAAACGAATGTTACCACATCGAAGGACTGGTAAGCTGCAAAATATTACATTTTGATGCGGGACCCCCTGCCCCCCCCCCCCCCACGCACAATAGAACAGCTGGTTTCACTTTTAAAATA
>NW_017306682.1:359028-372804 GCF_000935625.1 Nanorana parkeri
CCAAGCAAAATGTAATAGCTGGTTACACTTTTAAATGAATAGTTGTATACAAAATATCCTGGGGAAAAAAATCCATGCAAAATATATACAATTTGAGTTGACAACCCTAGTAGTAACACAGTTTGGTAGATCTAAATGGGGTCTTTGCTGGATCTAAGTGGGGTCCAGGGGTTAAATGTCTCCAGATACTTCTTTTAACATATCATAACATATTGGTGGATGGGTGTAATCATGCTGGTGTATTTAAAACTATAACTGCGTGTGTGTTCTGTTGGTTATGGGAAATGCAGATGACATTCAGTCAATAGAAGCTGGGAGAAAACCTAGCAACTCCGTTTCCATTCAAGAAATATTTTTAGGCTATTATACTTGTGGACACTGGAAACCCATTCAGGGCCCTGTGCTTTGGTTTGCATGGCCACACTGCTCCTCATTCTAAAATGTCAAGGTTTTTTTCTAGAAAAAGCCAACATTTATCAAAACAATCCATCAAAATCACCTTTTATTAATTTCATCAGCAGAAGATAAAAACATCTCTAGCTTACGTAGTTCAGGCATGACCTTCCTAGGACTTCTAGAGCTATGATTAAGGTTGTTTTATCCTTAAGACATGTAAGCTGCAACAGGTTTTATCTTTTGATGATTCACTATCGTGGGTACTGGCTTTATCATAATAGTCTGGCACTAATATTTATTAATTCATGTGGGACTATAAGCTGAGCTATTTAGAGACTAGATAACCACATGGGTCCGTGGCCTCCTTTTAGATAAAAGCCGCTTAAAGAAAATCTGGTATGAGAGAAATATGGAGATTTCTGTTGGTGACCTCTTCTACTGAAAATATTTGTTGAGTTGCGGTGAGGCTTACCCTGTTGCCTCTATACCGTGAATCACTGACCTGGATCAGAATACAATTAAGGACTTCTGACTATTTTTTTAGCATTATTGATGTGCAGTCTTGTGCTGGGTTGATGACTCAAAGTGTTAAGAACCAGCCTGCGCAAAAAGCATTGTTGTAGTTTAAATGGTGGACTGCCTCAGTTTTTCATTTCTAATATGTCCTGGATGCTCCGGTAGTGAGTACTCCCTGCCGTAATTCCCAACTTTTGTGCAGTGCACCTGTGTGTTCTAGCTCTTCTTAATAAATTATCCATGATGTAAACCATGGGAACCTCTCGTAGTGGCCACAGTAGGTGTGCAGATCCAGGAATTCAGTACAGAGTTCTCACCAATAGTGACAATAAACCTTCAGGTTGACATCTACTCTTTTTTAGATGTCAAAACTGGTTTTGCATTGAATGACCCTTAAGGTTTCGTTCACACCTAGGCGTATTGCATATGCGCGTCTGTCGTGCGTTTTTTTTTACCGCGAATCGCGGTAAAAAAGTCGCGCGACAAACGCGCGTTTCCGAAGGCTACTTGGCTGTATCCCAATGGAAACGCGCAACAAAACGGCCCAAAGTAGTACATGTAACTTTTCAGGCGTGGGCCGTTTTGTAGCACGTTAGGGACGGGCGGAAATACGCCAAGGTGGGAACGAGACCATTGAATACAATGGGATTTATATTTTTGAGCGTTTTGTAGAGCGTTTGTCGAGCGTAGAACACGCTACAAAACGTTCAGGTGTGAACGAGGGCTTAAAGCTAGTGGGTCAGTATAACCATGTGGACTACAATTTTAAGGAGGCGCTCAGCAATGGCAGACTTAATGTTTCTCTCCCAACGGATTTCCTTTATGCTTTTGAGGTGAAACCATAGCAACTTGAAGTTATCCCATGCAGATTGCAGAAAATGAGCAAAACTTAGACATACAAACTACACACAGATAGGACTGAGGGTGGATTGCAAACCAAAACCCCAAATAAGCAAAGAATGCTAAACAATTAGACATCATGTTGTCATCTTCTAATCCATGCATAACTGAGGCATGTGAAGAGTTTATTCCTGCTGCTTTATACATGACACTAACGCACAGTTCCTCTTTAAAGCATAACTGTACAGATGATGGGCTTTAAATAATAATGATGTTTTTCATCAGAAGCCCCTCCTATTGACACCTGGTGCTCCCCTTTCCATTTCAAAAGCCCCTCCCCTATTCACATCAGGAGCCCTCTTCACAACTGCCCCTTTAGCAAAGTCTTGGCTTTGTCTTGAAGACACCCAAGACAAAGCCAGAAGGCACCCAAGAGTACCACAGCACCTTGGTTGAGAGAGGCTGATCTAGATACATTTCATTTGTCATTACATTCATCTAATGTAAGTTACCATTGACAGCTAAATGCTGATTGGCTACCCTGGACATCTCCCTTTCCATACACGTCCATTTTTATACTTGATTGTATTAATGTTTTGTTATCATTCTGTGTTTCTCCTTCATAAGACACTCTCGTGTCGGCATGTTTTGCATGTTTTTATTTGTTTTATTATTGTGTGCCTATAGCCTTGGCTATGGGGTTGGGCATTTTGTGACGTGCACCAATACAACAGTGAGGTACAGTAAGTGTAGTCATTTGGAAACCATCATCTTGCTACAACTGAATGTTTTCATCAAATTGTTGCTTATAGACTAAACAGTGGTAAATCTTGAATTTGAAAGGGGGGGGGTATTAACACTTGCTTTTATAATACTTATTTTTCCATGAATGCATTCATGAGATGTACTCTATGTAGTTCTCTCAGCAAGTGTAGCTTGTACATATTCATAAATTAACATATATATTTACCTGTATATATTTGGCCTATCAAGCTAAAGGATTTGTAATTCTATTCAGCCGGTTTTATCATTCAGTCAACCCTGCCAGATGGCAAAACCATGTCAGTGAGCTCTGTTTCCTCTGTTTCCAAGGACCCATTTCCAGCTTGGTGGATGAATAATAAAGGAGCGGCAGCACACTGATAAGCTAAAGCAGAGACACCGGCACTCTAAATTTGCAAAATACGTCTATTTATTGACGTGCATCGTGGTAAAAAACACTGATAAGGTCACCCCCCTGCCCTCCTGTCAGCAGTAGAACCCTTATAGGCTCTGAGTGCTCCTCCAGCCTGCCTGGGATACAAAAAAGCTAATATACAGACATATATTTAAGTATATAGTTGCTACTGTACATTGACATTGAATAACATTTTAGTTACTACATACTTGGAATAAATAGTGATTTCTTTTTTTGTATATCTGATTTGGAGTTCAGTGGGTCTTATCTGCATGAACTGCAATGGCTTCTTCCATAACAGATGGTGTGACAGTTTTTTTTGTAGTGTCCTGTCTGCGGTGCATGGGTACTAGTTTCAGTACTGTGTATGAAGTCCTTAAACTTCCTATTTACGAGGCTGCTGACTGATTTTACAGATGGAACATTCAGAGGGGATGGTAAAGCAAATAGGGGCTTTTTCTGACGAAATTAATAACCTCACCGTAAGTACCAAATAATTTCTTCTTTCTTCCAGCTATCACTGCTTGGGGTTTAAATCTCAAGTGGTTATTATCTTTCATATCAGTGTTTATAAACCATACAAATTGAAATGTCTTTGTGCTTTTAATAAAACATGAATGTAGTAATAGGTCACCAGCACTCCAAAAGGCAAAGAAAATAATACATAAATCTGCTCACTACTATGTGCATTTGTCACTGTGACGACTTGAGGAAGGGACGTTGTGTGGCCCCGAAATGTTGGCAATTTTGACCTATGTGACGTTATTTGCGATATACATTATTTTCTTTGCATTTTGGAGTGTTGGTGACCTATCTTCACATCTCTGAAGTTTTGCATGGCACCATTCATGGTGGTCACTTCAAGCACCTATCTTATCTACAATGCTCATAAGGCTGTATGGTGTGCAACAATTTAATAAAGGAATGACGTGCTCATTGTTAAAGATAATTACTGTCACTCTGCCCACCAAAGAGGGTATTATTCTATTTAAAAGAAAGGATTCTAGTCCAATGAATACTTGACTGTTGGGAAGTGATGCATTGTTACTTAGTTTACTTACCCTTATCTTGGCCCCCCCTTGTTACCCTAAGGCCCCCCTCCCCCATGTACACAGGAATTAATAAAAAAGGTGCAGGTGCATTTGGAGGTCATTTCTTAACACTTGAAAGCATGTAGTGCCTTGCTATGGCTGAAGGCACACAGATGTTTAGAAGCATCTAGTTGCATTCAGTTTAGTTGTGTTTCTGCATTCTGGGATCATTAAACCAGGTTTTACATGGCTAAATGCATGTAAATGCAGTAAGGGCAGGGCCATCTAAACATGAGAAAGTGATCTAGGAAGCATAAAAGTAGTTTGTGCTTTCCATATAACTGTGCATGGGGCCTTATGGTTGCTACAGTAAGTAAGCCCAATCATGAGAAGTCTGTTTACATACAAATATGCTATAAATATACATATATAGGCCTATGATTTAATTTTATGTATCATTGTTTGTTCTAGAACAGAGTGCTACAATACAAATTAGTAAAATAAACATGAGATTCTAGTCCATCACAGGGGTGAGCTTGGAATGGTGACTACTTTACAACACACACAGGACAATGGGGAACAAAAATAGCCCCCCTCCAGAAGGAAGGACAGTGTCAGCACCAACTCAGAGATGATTTGAGGATCTACAGCCGAGTGATACACAAATAAGATACATTTTTGTTAATCGTTAAGATACTTGATCCTTACTACAACATTTAAGCCTGTAGGATAAAGTGCTTGTGTTGATGGGCAAATCCAGCTTGCTTTCCAGGTTCAATATGTTTGCATTTAAAATCAGTTTGAGACCCTTCAGACATAATTTACAGTTCATAGACGGGTGAATTTGACTTTCAGTTGACTTCCTTCTGACCTGTAGTTGGCCTGCTTTTAGACTGCATCAATCTGTTTCAAGCTGCTTTTGCATTCCTATTGATTTGTATGGGGAGAGGGGCAGTTTTAATGCAAACAAAAGCCCATCAACACAGGCTAGAAAGATCACAAAACCTTACCCTTGCCTTAAACTATTTCTGCATCTGTCCAGAGGGTTTTATGTGGTTATTAATCGTATCTGCTTTAAATCTTTCAATTTTAGAACATGCTGAGCACGGATGAACTCCTTAACAACTACAGATTTCTAACAAACTACGATGCTTGGAGATAGTGCTGCAAGTCACCTCTACTGCCAGTGTAAAGCCGAATTATAAGATGCCAAAGATTGCATTGGACAGATTCTGACCGGCAGATGTCACCAATGGGGTAACACAGGTAGCAGAAGTGATTGCTGCTATTCTCTTATGGCTACAAAGGGTCCAGCTGTGACCTAGACTGAAAAATGTATTTCTATCCTCAATTCAGCAATTGAAGCATTATCCTGATGTTACATGGAAAAACCTTACTTGTCCCTTAAATTGTGATAGGCCTAAGCTACACCAGTACATCAATGGTGATGCTAAAATCAGCTGCAATTTTTGGGTACAAATGATCAGTAAAAGATGGTTTTTAAGCTATACAAGCAACATAATTAATTGCACACATTTGCAGGCGCTACATGCTATGGGGTTTTTTAAGAAACAATTTGCAGAGCCATTTGTCTTGTGCAACTCCATGATTGTTCGTGCTGTTCGATTGGGGGGGAAAACGTATCTGGAAAATACTGCACTATGACCAATAGATGGAGCTGTGGAGCATAGGAAATTAATACTTTCCTATGCTCCTCCGCTCCATCTAGTGGCCTTAATGTCGTATTTTGCAGATATTACATTAGACTTTGAAAAAACATGTATTAATAATGCTTGTTTTTGGGTCTATGCGCACTGAATGGAGTGTCGCAGGGCAAATAGCTATGCAAATTGTGTGTGCAGATGCCCTAAAATCCAGGGAGCAATCATGTTTTTCACTTTGTAGCCCTGCATTATATACAAATCTTTAATAAGAAAAAAATGTGTAGCCCTCAGTCAGTATCCTGGAGGAAGAATCAGACCGGCAAAGTTCCATCCCCAACAGAAAGAGTTGTAAAGGAGATAGTGCTATATTCTCTCCATACCAGGCATGGCAGAGGGTCCCGGTGCTCAATTGTAAAAGTCCAATAGTTATACTGTATATTCCGAAGCAATAGGGTACAAACACAATGAGGGGGTCACCTATTCAACTAATACAAAGTCCTTCTTCATTAGCTTCCAGGTCCTTTGGGACAAAATGATCGAAAATTAATTGAATGCATTTTATAATAATGTTATAAGTCCTAAATCCGTCTGACATATTATGGAATGATAAAGGGTTAACTTTGAATGAGCTAGTCCCATAAATTGATCTGCATCACCTGGGGATATGGAAGCTAATAAGGATGGACTTCGTATTGGTTAAAAAGGTGACCCTATTGACCTGTCAGTGTATTTGTATCCGATCCCTTGAGAAAGCTCATAATGGTCATTGGCCGGCATTGATTTTAGAAGGTTTTAGCCTTGGTATATTGTTACAATAAAAAGAATTAAAGAGCTGGTGAGTGCCCTTGACATCCATTTTCTAAATATATATGATGTATATGTCTCTCTTGGTACCTCTCATTCTCCATACACCTGACTCCTTTACGGCATTCATTTCTTTAAGCTTTCCTCTGCATGGTAGCTGCCATTGAAAATGAGACCTTATCCTGGGAACCTAGCTATGCCCCTTTTTTATAGACGTTTTTGTATGTAGTCCATTGATAACAGCCTCCAGCTCCATTGCCAGAGGTGTGTACTTCTTTATGGAGAGGTGCTGGTGGAACTGTCTACAGGAACCTTTGCATTGCACCCGTGATCCAGTGATTGTGATTGCAATGCTTTGCAAGCTTCTTTTTGCAATATGGATTCATTTATTAAGTGGAATGTGCCCATCATCTACCAAAATATCATTATTTTTTTTCAGACTGCCAAGTCTCTAAAACCCTGTGGGCTTTGTACATTTCCCATTATGCCATATGGCCCTGGTTCTATTTGCTTACAGGGATTTAGCTTTTTGATATCTGTTACGTACAGCCAAACGGCTCAGCTTACAAAGCTAACACACCAGGATGAAGGATCTCTATTTTCAATAGGCGACCGTTATTTTTAGCAGAGTCTAATGAGATGTAAAGCAAGAAAAAAATTGTGAGCAGAAAGGTTTTTTATTGCAGGAGAGACAAAGGGGTATATTTATAAACGATTCACAGTGCCATTTGTCCTGCAGAACTCTATGAACAATAGGAACAAGCATTCTATGCAAACAGAGGCAAAAAACGAACAGTCTCGGTATATATTTCCTTTTCAGGTTTAATATAATGTTATGTCATGTCAGGCTATTAGCTGCAGCATAGGAACAAAGTATTTATTTCCTATACCCCTTAGCTCCTCCTAGTGGCCATAATGCAGTATTTTTCTAATATTACATTTGACCTGAAAAGAAAATTTACTAAGAATGTTTATTTTTTTGCCTCCATTCACACAGAATGAATGTTCATGGAGTTTCACAGGATTAATAACCCCTAGAATTGTATATAAATGCACCTCAATAGTTTCTGCACACAGTCCCGGCATCTACCAGGTGGCTGGATGAATCAATTGCCATGCGCATGCATGGTAGTTATCATCCCGTGCCAGACAATCAAGATGGCTGAAGAAGTAGAACCCAGAAAAAGACCAGGTGAAAATGTTAGCGACGACTTAGAAACAGAATTGATATCATGAAGGTAAGTATAGTGGACTTTGGTTATGCTTTAAAAATGACAGCCACATGACTGCAATCATCACCTTATCCTGTCTTAAAGCTTTGCAAACTGAGCCATTAAATACTCCTAGGGCCTATTTACAGCAGGGTAATCAGCTGGGGTGGGTTTAGTGCACATGTTCCTTTTATTTTAATGGGTTGCCCAATGCAGGACAACATAAGAACTTACACTTGGTAACGCAGCACGCCACAATACATGGTAAGTTTTGGAAGTGTCAGGTGCGTTGTGCAGGTGCGTTTAAAATAAACGGCATTGTAGCACACCAATGCGCATAAAGTGTGTTGCTGCAGCTCAGGCACAGGCCCTCAAGGTTTTCTTGATTTTCTCTTGAAATAGGACACAGTGATAACATCATATGATAATACCATTTAATATTTATTTTCTGTATAATGGAAAGTTGTATATTTTTTGTCTATTGCTAATTTAATATATATTGTATTGTTTGCAGAATGAGATGTATATAGTTTTATCTTTGTAATTCTTCATATTTATTTTTATTATATTGTATTCTACAAAGCTGCCGTTTTTTCTGCCCCATTGGGACATTTAGGTTGTGTTTTAAAGTGACATTAAACCCTCAGATTTTTTAACATAAAACAATACTGTAATGTGCGCCTTACTGTAATCCATGGTAGTTTCCCTTCTCTTTGCTGCTCTTCCTTTTAAATCTGTATCTGTTCTCATGCTGGGCAGAACTTCTGTTTTGCAGCAGACTGCCTTGTCTCAGGAATGGATATATGGTGTCTGTTTATGTTTGCAACCTGAGCCAGCACTACAGGAAGAGGCACTCAGCTGCAAAGCGAAGTTCTCCCCAATCATGAGAAGAGATACAGATTTAAAAGGAAGAGCAGCAAAGGGAAGGGAAACAACCATGGATTACAGTAAGGCACACATTACAGTATTGGTTTATGTTAAAAAATCTGAGTGTTTAATGTCACTTTAATTTACAGAAATGTAACAGCTCTTTGGCCTCACTATTTCTACAAATTTTAGGCGATCATTCACATCAGGGGCCAGATCATACCGCGGCCAATGGTGTGTGTTGTGATGCACTGAAAAGGAGTGCAATTAGTCCTAGTTTTTTTTTTTGCAGCACACACAGGGTCATCCCTATAATGAGGCAGCCTGGCGGCATTTTTTTGGGTCACGCTGAGGAAAGTGGGTGCGGCAGGCAAAAGCGCTCTGCTGCCCCTTTTCTGGCCAGAGCATGCAAGGTTGCTAAGAGCTGGGTGAGGAGTGGTGTAAGGGCCATAAACATCTCCCAACCCAGCTCTTAGCAACCTGAGATGCTCTGGCCCGCGTACCTCCCAGCTCATGGCAACCAGTGATGTCAGCAAGATGGATGGGAGTTAGCTTACACCACCAACACAAGGCCTAACCCCCCATCCCCCAGGTGCACCACCAGTATCACTTTCCGCCGACCTCAAAAGGTTATGGATACCCCTGACTGGACTGATGAGAACTGAACTCGTAGGATTCAAGGCAACCATTGCTTTGCCCAACGCACATGGTTTGAATGGGCCCTAAAGGAAACCAGTACTATGCTGTCACATTGGCCCTCTAGCCTTGAATAATTTCTAGTGCAATGAATGAACGTGTACTCAAGAACACAATTATTCTGCAGGAACCCTTTGCTTTAAAGGAAAACTTCTCTTTTGGTGGAGTTGTGCTTTATTAAGCATATTATTAAATCTTCCCCCACCACCTATGGTTGCATGCCGCAGTCCTATTTATTCCTACGTATAGCCATACTCATGGCGACCTAATGAGTCTGCGATCCACATATGCAGTGTAAAGTCCCTGGTGGACTGCACTCAGAGAGGTGGGGGAATTTTATTAAAGGACAACTTCACTAAAGGTGAAATCAGGAATCGAGGAGTCCGCATAACAGCCAAGCAACTAGTGTTTTTTTTTAAGAAGGGGAGATCAGCAATGGTAGCCTTTAGGGCTCATTCACATTATGTGGCGCGGTCATGCAAACCATTATCATGCAGTTTTAAGGCAGATTATTAATTTTGCGGCAATGTGATAAATTGCACGCTGCCATAACACATTAATGTGACTGTGCCCTCAAGACAAAAATTATTTCATTTTTCCCGTGCACCAAACTTTACTAGATGACTATATGTTATAGAAACTGGTCACCCTTCAACTTGATCTCCTGACATATGCTGATAGATAAGCAGATGAAAATTGAACTCCTGCTGCTTATATTAGATTTAACCAAATCACGGGACATCATGAATGTGTATACATTGAAAGGGAAAGGAGTGCAGCATTGTTTCTGTGCTGTCCCATTTTTTATTCATTGCATATTTTCAGAAGCTGACACTTCTTTAGTTATCATTTCTTTCCAAACCCTCAAAATATGTTTTTATGGTAAAGGGACCCCATTGCAGCTTACTATGCAGCTCTGGGTCCTAGGTTTAGATCCCAACAGGCACTCTGTTTGCATGGCGTTTATATGCCCATCATGTTTGTTTGAGTTTCTGCATACTGGTAGATAACCAGGTTTCCTTCCACTGTGCCTATGAGTAAGGAAGAGACATTAGATTGTGAGCTCCTTCAGGGGACAGGAACTTATGTGAGAATATTACTAATATTCTGAAGCTATATAAATAGTAAAGGGTAATAATACCCCATTTGGCAAACCAGCCTTCCAGTTGTTTCCTAAGAAGTAAATTTAATGTGTTTGCAGACATTTGTTGCCCAGCAAACATCAAGAACCATGGTGGAGGTTCTCTATTCAAGGCCGGCAACCCAACATGCCTTATGCAACATGACAGTTGACCAGGGGAGGACTGGGGACTACCCCCAGTCCAGTCCCCTCTTGATCAGGATAACCGCCAGCTAACTAATATTATATAAAATTTGGCGATGGCACCTCCATATTTTTTCACTGGTGGGCTTACGCCTGTGCAGCTCAGCACCTAATCATTATTATCTGTTACATGCCATACAGTCTTTCCAAAAAACTGAATCTATTCAGTACTCGCTGTTGGGTTGAAAGCTCACACATAGATGGGTTTAGACCAGAGTTTGCGGTCTCTGCTCCATAATAACACTTATTGTACATTGAAAACAGGTAAAGTTTATTTTTATATCCTTTGTATAACAATATAACAAATGGTTATGGTAACATGACAATAATTGTACTCACAAGGTGACTCTGTTGTATTATGCCATTAAAAGTATGTAAAACTGTAAATATATGTATACATTTTATTTGCTGTATTTTATCCTGAATGCTAAAATATGTTTTGTCTTTTTGCTGACAAATAAACTACATTTACCTTTTAAATATTATTTTATGACTGTGCTGCCTACAATGCTGAATATGGAGGGGTTTGGGAACCTGTGCACACTATGTGAGACTTTCCTCTATGGTGATATCTTCCTGGAATAGGTACAGCAAAGGTTCCTTGTCTCCTCATCAGCACCTGCACTGGTCCCAAGCTCAACAAAAAAGGGTGTTAAAGGCCCAGCTACTCTTCCATGTGAGATTTTCATGGCAGGTGCCATCTTCCCAGACTGGGTAGAGCAAGGGTCTTAATTATGTTACTGCACTTTGTAATCTCACATCAACGTCCGCACTGTCTCCACTGACACCCGTAGAAAACAGCACATGTGGACTTCATCTTCTACTTCTTAATATACGTGGGTCACAGCAACGAAACAAGCCTGGGTTTTGGATCTTCTTAAACTTGATCTATATCGATTGAATGGTTCTAGAGTGCCTCCAAAAGAAGTTACTTTAGTTCACTATATGGCCAAAGGTTTGTGGACACTTGACCATCGCACCCATATGGGGATGCTGGACATTTTATTATAGGTGGAGGCTGTTATTGTGGCAAAGGGAGGGCAACTCCATATCAGTGCCCATGATATTATATGGAAAGGCTTTCCACAAGATTTTGGAGTATGTGTGTGAATTTCTGCCCATTTAGCCAAAAGAGCATTTCTAAGGTCAGGTACTCCTATTGGATGAGAAGACCTGGCTTTCCAATTCATCCCAAAGTTGTTCAGTAGGGTTGAGGGCAGAGCTCTGTGCGGGCCACTGAAACTCCTCCACATCAAACCATATCTTTATGGACCTGACTTCTCGGGCACAGCCATGCAGGGAAAGAAAAGGGTATTCCTAATCTGGTTCCAACAAGCTTGGAAGTGCACAATTATCTAAAACATCTTTGTGTGCTTTAGCATCAACAGTACTCTCCACTGGAAACACCTAAACTCAATAATTTGGAGGGGAGCCATATAAAAATAGTGTATGTTCTGATTTAACAGCCCGTACAAAGCAATGCGAGGTTGACAGCAGACGCAGCTATTCGCATGTAATCGCACAAGGGAGCAAATACCTGCAGTTAGTTAGTCAGAGATGATTGCCACTGCAAAGCGTGTTCTGGGGCAATCATCCGTCTCTAACCGCAGGTAGCTGCTCCAAGTGCGATTATATGCGAATGGTCATGGAGCCCTGCGGCTGCTGTCAGCCTCTCATTGTGCTGTACGGGCTGATCTATAATACGAAATCGCCTGCACTCCATACAGGTACTTTGGATGAAAGGTTGGTGCTTGAAGTGACAACACAAATGGCGCCGTGTCAGATACAGTCCATAACAGAAGTCACCAGAACTCGATGATGTGTGCAAGAAGTAAAGCACTTTTTATTAAACTGTCACATGCTTCATACAGCCAACGTTTCGTGGCCACGCAGGGTCTGTATGACGCATGTGACAATTTAATTAATAAAAAGTGCTTTACTTCTTGCACACATCGTCGAGTGCTGGTGACTTCTATTATGTACGGGCTAATCTGCCACAATCGCCTGAATTTGCTGGATTCCTTCTGCTTTTGTCCTTAATCGCAGGTGTGAATGAGGCCTTATTGCACATGTGTCAAACTCAAGGCCCAGGGGCTGAATCCGGCCCACCAGGCCATTTCCTAGACTTCTACTTTCAGATCTTTCAGTATTGAGTTATTACTAAAACCAGTGATAATCGAATGCAGAGGCAATTATGATAAAGATTAGATACATTTATATAGTCTTACAGATACCTTTGAGGGCAACCATAATGTTGATGCGGCCCACGATTAAATTGAGTTTGACACCCCTGCCTTATTGAGTACAATTTTTTTTTTCTCATTGTCCATTCTGTGCAGTGGTTGCATTCTGCCTTCTTGTGTACATTTTGGAAAGTGCAGCTCCAGTAGACCTAGACATATACTCACTCAAGGTACAGAACAACCGTTTATTATTGAAAGCTTAGGATAAAAAGTCATCATTAAACCAAGCGTTACAAATTCACAGTTTCAGATGATATAAGTCACTTCCAGATATAAAATGTAAAGAGAAATAATACAATTGTACAGCTGAAGAATTCCTCCTGAGATGCTCCTTACGTTTCTTTGTGTGTCAGTATCTGGATTAACGCTACAAAGTCACTGCTGATATTTTGGCAATAGCACAATGTAAATAGTAAAAAAAATAAGGTCTGCATTGTTCTGTCTCCTTTACACCGTGATCTCGTTTCATGTCTAACATACTCTTTCTAAATGTGATCTCTAGAAAAAAATCTAGATCCCTAATAGGGGACTCGGTCCTCCAACTAGACCCCCTCCATAAGATACAAAGTACTCTAGTCCTGAGCTTCTCTTTACCTTCCTTCTTTAAACCACATGACCGTTAAAGGTGAACCCCAGGTATGTATTTTTATGCAAACTTACACTGGCCCATTATGGCAAAATGTATGTATGCAAATATCATATCTGATCAGGCCACAGGGATCCTGTAAAGCACTATAGTAGCCAGAGCTCCTACAGTGCTCGCTGCGATCTGGGTCCTGCACTGTGCTGAGTGCCTTCAGCTCGGTTCTGAAAACACATGGGGTTGCTTGTTTGGCATAGTGGCCATTCAGAGAATACCTAATACTTTTATCAATGAATACAAGGCGTTCTCTAATTGGATAAGGGGTGAATAATGACATCACCACACCTCGACCAATCAAAGAACACCTTGTATTCATTATTAAAAATACTGAGCATTCTCTTAATGATTGCTGTGCCAAGCGACA
>NW_017306682.1:373156-445803 GCF_000935625.1 Nanorana parkeri
CCTGTGGTGTCAGAATATAAGGCATTCTCTGATTGGATGAGGGGCTGTGATTATGTCATGATCCCCCATAATCCAATCAGGGGCTGTGATTTTTGGCAAAAATGACTCGTAGAGAACAGAATTGGAGTATGTGGAGTATGTACCTACAGACCTTATAGATCATAATGTGTTGCAAGAATGTATATGACAGTGAAAATTAGATTTACAGCATGTGAATTAAAGGACAACTCCAGCCCTCCTCAAGCTTGCCATTTCAGTTTTGCGTGGTACCTGCCCAGCTGAATTCCATACTGCCGCCTTGTAGATGTTGAATATAGTTCCATAAGAACTTCCAGTTCCACACAACTGCTCCGGCTGTTACAAAGCCAAGACTTGCCTAATGAATTCTGTGACGCTCATTGAGTAATGGGGGTCATTCAACCGCAACAAGACGACCAGTTTATTCTGGCCTTCGGGGAGGGGGAATGATTAGCTTTGGGTGGAGTTGGCCTTTAGAAAAAGACGTCATTGTGTAGCTGTCTGCCAAATTTGAGGTTTCTGTAGTATTCTCAGTTGCCAGCATCCAGTAGCACCATTGGTTTGTTCAGTTTTTAGTAGGCGAACCTTCTGTCCTCAGGGTAGCCAAGCTTGGTCAGGTTGTCCTGACATGCAAACTGGATCATGGGAGGAGGGCCACACATCACCACCAGCGGGTTATCAGAAGGAGGAGGCAAGTGCTTCTTAATCATATCTGCCGTGACAAAACCGGAGCCGTGCTTCCACCCTGGAAAGAACACATGATATATAATGAACATGCTTAATGCCAGCTACCCAGCCTTATATACTTCCCAGACATAGAAAATGCAAATGGGCAAGCATACTCCATTGTTACTATTGTAGCATCTCCCCGAAGGAGCCGCCAGAATAACCCAGGTCGTCACTAGTTGGTCTAGGGGTTTTGGTCTTAAGCTGCCCCCTTAGCATTTAACCGCCCTCTTCTAGTGCCCACAAAGCTGATATCCACTCCAAAAGAATAATGCTGAAGAACTTTTATTAGCATCTTCACACTGGGGGAGAGGATATAGGGGTCCTAGACATGCAGGGTAGTACAGACATAGACTCCAGACTCACCAGTCACTTTTTAGCATTAAGTGTAGATCCTTTTGTAGCAAAGCGAATAGGAATTTGAGTAGCGGCTGAGCACAGATCCTCAGCAGGAGGGACACCAGACTTGCCTCTGAGGTCCCCTATGTTCCGGGTACCTCCAGCAGCCATCAGTGCTCCAGGTTGTCCTCCAGCAATAGCAGAGGCCTCCTCCATTATTAAGGCCTAGTGAAACACGTCCCGCGCTCCAGCATTTCCACCCTCAGGCCTCAGACCTAGCCTGGGGGGGTGGCTGGACAGCACCCAGCCCTGGACTAATCCATGGCAGGCACAAGACTGAGCGCATGGCAATTCCGTCCAGTATATGTACCCTATCCCAGCATGCAACAGTGAGTGAGAGAGACCCAGTGCTTGGTTGGTGAACTGCACATACACTCACAGTGTCCTCCCATTGGTTGCCCCACACTGCAACAGAGTCACACTCCACCCAGGTAGGTACAATCAATGCCAGACACCTAAAATTAACTAGATAAATGCCAACTTTAGCTCAGCCAGACTGACTATAGTTCTGGCAATCACTAAATTTCTAGTAGCCACCTCACAAAAGGTGATGGGGGCTACACTATATTGGTAATACAACTTAAAATGAAGAATATACTCACCTGGTTCTGCAGCAGTGACCACTTACCTCTCTCCCGTTCCACACTGGCTGTTGTATGTCCCTCAACATCCTCACATCTAATGCAGTTGCATTAGATGTGATGATGTCACAGGTCCTTAGACCGCTGGAGCCCGGAGGAGAAGTGGCTGTGGGGACCGGTCTAGCAGCAATGCGGACTAAGGATCAGTTGAGTTTATTTTCTTTATTTTTACCCCTAGACCAAAATTAGAAATTAGCCCTTGCTGTAAGGGGCTAGCCCCTCTCCATGGGGTTCATTTTTAGATTGCCTGGAGTACTTCTTTAACAATGAATAGCACTGCATTGAATCTTACAGATTAATGCGTGTTTTGGTGCGCTGAGAGATCACTCAACACAGTATACAGATGTGAACGGGGGCTAAGTGGGCATGTTAAAGATTCCCTTTAAATGTATACAACACAAAGGTCACATCTTTGAGGACATCCCCCTAGTCTGAATGGTGAACACAATACGAGACATGCCAAGAGCAGTGTGTGCAAGTCCCCCATGGCAGGCAATCAGGATTTACTGATCACTGATCTGACTTTATAATAGAAAAGTCTATGTTACGGGCTATGGCACTCCAAAAATCATCACTCCTTATCGATTATTATTATTATAATAAGCCTCCATGGGGTTACCTTGAGAGGGCCGGTCCAGAGTGTACCACAGCTTAAACTGATTCGGGTGGCTCTTGGCTGCAGCCTCCAGTTCAGCACGAACCAGAATGTCATCTTCAGTCTATAAATATATAAATAAATAATAAAGGTGCGTTAACAGGTTTAAGCTGATCTTCAAGCAGACAGCTAAATACACAGATCATATAGATATATGGGATCAGTTGTACCTGGCAACAGAATTTGCACTTCTGTCTATCCAGCCCTGAGATTCACAGTACAGCCAGGTGGATGACACCACTTACAGTTAAGGTAAACAGTTCAGCTTTCATCAAAAATCAGGGTACTATCAGAGGATCGGGACCAGGTAGGTGACAAATATTTATTTGATCTCTTGGCTTTCCATACTTATTTGATTTTAGTGCCATAAAGAATTGGCACAATTAAGCTGAACGATCTATACGTGCAGGGGCAGGCAACATCAACACTCCAGCTGTGATAAAACTACATATCATATCATGCCTCTGCGAGTCGTGCCTGTGGCTGTCAGTCTTGCAATGCGTCATGGGCTGGAGGACTGAGGTTACCTATCTCTGTACATAGGTGTATGGGCACCTTTACAGATGGGGAACGTTTTCTATTACCTGATTAGCAAAGATGAGATAACATTTTGTGTCATCGTTGGGATCCTGAGTAATGTGACGGATCAGCTGCAGCATTGGAGTAATACCTAGCGTGAAACAGGAGAAAAATTGTTAATTTTGTATGTCCAGCTTTCTTATTATATCAAATCTAAATTACAACATTCATTGAATTATATTCCTCAACAGCCATCTCTGTGTGCACCAAATACCTTTGCAAACTCAACTATCACCTTGTAAAAGTAGTAGTGACATCATAATTGGGCTTCACATAGCTTGTAGAGAGGGCAGAGCTGTGGGAGGGACCAAAAAAGGCCCCACCCACTTCAGGCTGCCTGTAGAAAATCATGGGGGCAGATATAAGACCAGTCTCCTTGCATAAGGAGAGAGAGCAGCAGTGACCGGTCTATATTACAGGAAGCTCCTGCGCAGAAGCAAAGTACAGAAGCTGTTCCATACTCAAATACTGCACAGATATAGAAGAAATGCACAAGGAAAAACAAGAAGAACTCACACTTCTTATATTGGTTTAGCCCAGATTCCAGCTTTAATACAGGGTGCATTGCTGGCACATGATACACACAGCATTATAAGTTTTCTGGGCAGAGAGAGCACAACAGAAGCTGTCTGCTTTCAGACTCTCTGTCTCTGACTGAAACTCGGTTTGCCCATCCAAAGAGAAGAGCAGGGAAGTAAAATGAAGGTGATGTGTCCTGTTCTGGTGTGTGAGGAAATTGGAGTCAGAGCTCTTGAACCCTATAAAGTAGAGGCTTTTCTTTAACTTGATTGCTATCACATAATAGCCCCCTATGTGATAGCTAAAAAACCCATGACAGGTCCTCTTTATGGAGACAACAGGGGTCCCCAAAACCCCTAATGTCACCTTGTGACCCCTAAAGAAACTGATGAAGCAAAGATCAGCTTCATCAGCTTCTTCTCTGGCTCTCAGCCAGTGAAATGACAGCTAAAGGCGGAAGTGATGTAATAGACATCGCTTCCGACTTCAGAGAGAGAAGGAGAGTTCAGCGGTGGGGGAAATGCTGATCTCTCCTCCTTCTCTCTAGTAGCAACCACCGTCCCAGGCACCGCAGGTGGGACAGCGGTGCCCGGGATGACTGGCAGCGGCAACGGAGGAGGGAAACGCCACACAATGCAGGGATATACAAGCAAGTGGCTGGCTATTGGCCGGCTATAAGTGCATTAGGGTGTGTCTTAATCTCCTGAAGCAATAGGGCCCTTACCCACTGACCCTCCGGCGGCGCAAGGCTCCTGACAGGGGCAGAGCACTCATGTCCACCTAGCCAAAGCCAGCTGGACCCATTTATCTTGTTCAACTGAAGCCGATCAACGAGTACTGTGTTGGGGGCTCCCCCGAATGAAGGAACCCAATGGCCACAGATCCTCCCCCTAGACTTCAGGGAAGGCCTGAAGACCCGCACCCCTCCATCCAATCCTTCTGAAGTGAAACATCACACATTAAAAAGTGAACATGCACAAAGTGAGAAAAATTATTAAGTGCCAATGTGCCAGACAATGACTAGGCCATAGGGCCTGGTATAAAAAATTTCCCCTGGTCTTAGCCATAAGGCATAGCCCAAGAAGCAAAGAACAGAAAAAGCAAGTGGTGTTGTGACCTAAGTGCCCTTCACACAGTCCTCTCTGAATTTCAAGGATTGACTTTACTTGAGTGCAAAGCACACATAGGAATATTTTTAGGCAATGCACCCTGGGAAATGTATGTATTTAGAGGATAAGGGCCTTCCACCATATTTCACAAGGTAGGTACAGAACACCAACCTAAGGACAATGTTTCTGCTTAATGGGTCTCATTAGCACAGGACAGCATATGAAGCACTGCAGGAAGGACTTGCCGGGAGTACAAGGTGATACAGAGATGCACAGACATTCAGGGAGAGCTCTGCAGGAAGATTAAGGAAAAAACCCTTCTCCATAGAGAGAACCCAAAAGTCCTTTTCTCCTTTTGGGGGTTGGCTTCATCTTCAATGTTGCGTGTACCTTTAAGTGCACAATGTGGCTGCCTCTGCCCTTCTATGATCAGCACAGGGACTACGTGCAGCCTCGCATAGACCAGGAACCTGTTGAGAAGGACCTTTGGCCTTGTGCAAACATGAGAGTAATCTGACCTGAACGTATATAATCTGTGCAACCAAGACTCACACACTCCCTATTCTAAATCAAGGCACCTCCCTAATCCTTCACTGATAAAGATATATTGGTGATCCCTATACAAAAATAATATGATTGATCTGATATCCTGGACATACATATTGCAAGGCACATTACAGATTACATAAAACTGTGCCCATCAGTCTCTGATACCAATAGGTCTTCTAGTAAAATGCCTCCACTGCAGCCAAACAGACATGGACATATAAATGTTATATGCGTGATCCAGAATGAGCTCCGAACACGCATATCAATAGTCCAGAACTGGGTTTTATTATTCCACAGGTGTCAAGAAGGGTACTGAAAAGCAGCCAACACATTATCAGGGCCAAATCAATGCCCCTTCATAAGGCGATGACAATTGTTACACACACAGCACTTACCGGTTCCCCCAGCCAGCATCCCAATGTGTTTTGTGGTCTTTATTTGAGGTTCAGACTTTTTATCTGGTCGGATGGAAAATTTACCTGCAAGAAAACAGTGATTAGTGAGAGGCCCAGAGAGCTCCGTATACAGTATATGATACAAGCAAATCAATATTATATTATTTCTGAGCAGATATTTTGACTTATTATTGCAGCGGTTACCAAAAAGTGTATGAAAACACAAATAACAATGAACTTTCTCCTATTTGCTCCCTTTTGGTCTGGTAAATATACAATTGAAAGCGTTTTGTTATATCTGTTTGGCGAGTGCAACAAAATCGCAGAATGAGAAGAAAGCAATGACAGACTCTGTGTTTTGCTCAGGAAAGGTTTCCTTCTACCTTACCTTTTCCTTTGTAGACTAAAAGACCATTAGGGCCCCGAAAGTCAATAGTGTCCCCTATTTTCAAGCTGTCCAAGTACTGGGACATTTTTCCTCCATCTGGGAATTTGGGGTTCACCTTTTTGTAATAAACCTGAGAGGCAGAACAGTCCATTGTTAGAGTTTCTCAAAAACTGCAGCAGCTACCTATAAAATCTAAATTTAAATGCCAGATTTCATACTGCAACACACATGGGATGATGTATCCTGGTCTATGGACAGTTCATAAGAGCAATTATAGGTAATAACTGTCTCCTTTTCTATGCAATCCTCCATTGTCCATATAGTATGTAACAGATTTAACCATGTTAGGCCTTCACAAATCTAAAATCCTGACCTGGTCATCTCAGGTCATGGTGGTCTGTGATTTACTATAGGAACTTTCTTTTTAATAATATGATTGTATCTGCAGCATGATATGACCTAGACTAGAGTCAAGCGTTGTTCTATATGTTCAGCCTGTTTGTGCCGAGAGGTCTGGCCAGGTGGAAGCACTAAACTCATTAGTCCAACTAAGAACCAAAGAAACTCGACTTCCGGGATAACTGCAGAAGCAGTCATGGTATTAACTTACACTGCCTGGCCCAAAAAAAAAGTCACCACCAGGATTTCAGGCAGTGATATGATCTGGTGATATGATATGATGTGGGGTTGCTTCAGTTGGTCAGGTCTAGATTCTGCAACGTTATGTCCCCAAAAAATTAGGTCTCCTGCCTACCTGTATATACTGAATTACCAGTATTCCATCAATGGATTTTTTCTTCCCTGATGGCACATTGGGCAAATTCCATGATGACAATGTCATGATTCATCGGGCTCAAACTGTGGAAGAGTGACTCAGGGGGCATGAGACATCATTGTCACACATGGATTGGCCACCTCAGAGTCCAGACCTTAACCTCATTGAGAATCTTTAGCATATCCTGGAGAAGACTTTACGCAGTGGTCTGACTCTCCCACCATCACTACAAGATCTTGGGGAAAAATGAATGTAACTCTTAATGGAGATAAATGTAGTGGCATTGCATAAGCTTATCGAAATGATGCCACTTCGAACGTGTGCCGTAATTTAAGCTAAAGGCAGTCCAATTAAATAATAGAGTGTGTGACTTTTTTTTGGGCCAGGCAGCGTATTTCTACAGTCAAAAATGTATTTTAAAATTTTTGGAGAGTATAATCTCAAAGGAAGTTATGCCAGAAGACTTGCCCCTGATTGCAGGTATGAACAGGAAGTAGATGGTTATACTGTAGAATGTCCAACACCTGTCAATGACTGCAGGTCCTGCTGTATTTGAGGTCTGAATGGGGGTGTTTGCTCATGGTCCCCAGCATCACATAAATTATTTACACCAACCAAGGGGACAAATGCCTCCTACCTCCCCTGTTCAGTACTGCTTTTAGCTGTAACTGTATCTACAGAAAGACATTTTACCTTTACAACCAGATCAACGTGACCTTTCACATAGAGAACTGTAGACATCTGAACTGTAGACTAGAGCTAGTAGACAGGTGTCATTGTATCAAGTAAGTACCAACTTTGCCATTAGGAATTGCCTCCTCCTATTACATTTTCCATAATATAAAATAAAACAAATAAATCCAACAGGGAAATGAGGACCGCACATAATAGTCACAGTTGTTGTCCAGACCCAGAAGACTGTGAAGGTTTTCATTTATCCAGGTCATGGCATAGCTAGTTAGTCACATTCAATTGGACCTGTCTAGTTGTATGTGACTTGTATGTGACTTACTGCTAGTTCCCAAATAGAGTTCCTGAGAGATTTAAAAAAAACTGTCAGCTGGTTTAAATCTTCATGTTCTACAAACTACTGAATATGGATATGGACTGTGGCAAGTACACTGAAGTTGTTTTCTCCTAATATGTAGAGTACATTTTATCTTTACCTATAGGAAGTCCCAAAATGTGCTCCTGTGATGGAAGTCCAAATCGGAATTTCTTGGTGTCATGACTAATTTCCTGCAAACAGTGATAGCAACGTGTCAACAAAACTGCTCAACACACCAATAAAATAGGAGTAATAGGAAGTAGGTTATGCCTGCCTAGGATCCCACATAATACTCAAACCACAAATCACAAACCACAAGTGACACCATTATTCTTAAAAGACTACTTAAAGTGGAACTTAGAGCTCAGAAAGACTGAAGCCCGTCTCCGGGGCAAACAACCGGGGGGCTACCCCTCCACTGCAAGGGTAAGTGCTTGTTTTGGTCTAGGGACTGGAGTAAAGCAGATTTACTTACCTGACCCTTGCTCCCACCAGCTAACTCATCGCTGCTAGACTGGTTCCCCCAACCTCTTCTCCACTTCGCTCTGGTGGTCTAAGGACTGGGGTTCCATAGACATACATTAGATCTGACGATGCCGAGGAATGTTCCACCAACCCAAGCAGAGGGGAAGAAGAGAAGATTGCTGACCGTCGGGGAGTGAGGATCAGGAAAGAAAATCTGCTTTTATTCTAGCCAAAAATGAGCAATTTAAGAAGAACTTTGGGCATAAATATTGTTAACTCTTGTTGTGGGGCTACCCCAGCAATGCAAGGGTTAGCTGCTCGTTTTCATCTAGGGACGAACATAATAAAGTTATACTCACCTGAACCTTGGCTGCCTGCTTGACCAGTTGCTCGCTCCCCCTCCAGTTGGGTGGTCTAAGGTCCTATGAGTCATCACATCCAATACTGTTTATTGGACGTGAGGACACGAAGGGACATCCCATTGCTGGAGTAGAGTAGAAGAGAAGCTGAAGAAACTGGAAGCGAGGTTCAGGTGAGTTCAGATCAGTTCTTTAACACTATCCAACTGTTATACCCAATGTTCTTTGCTTGTGTGACCTCTGCTGTGAAAATGTCATTCCATTTCCATTTCAGTTCTTCAATGCCATTCTATTTCTATAATGTGTTCTACTTTTACTATGCAACATTTACTGTGAAAATTGTTTCTGTGATCTTATATTATATATGGCAACACCACATGACACTCTTGTTAAAGAATTACTGTAGAAAATGTGAAGGTTCAAATTTTTCTTCACAGGATTGTAGTCTCATAGAGCGATGTTTGCATGTATGTATGCATTCTGTAGACGACTATGTACAGCTTTGTTAACAGCCCACTCATGATAAGAATCCTCAGGACGTTTCCCATAAGGAAACATGTGTATACAAAGCCTGTCCATTCTTAGCAGAAGAAAGGAAGGGAATGTATACAGTGGTTTTGTACCTATTTTCTATCTTTGAGCTCTTATACATGACTGCCCGTGGCCGTACAATATAAATGTTGGAGTATTTCTGCCGCCAGGGAGCCACAGGTACACCTATGTACAACCATTTACTTTTGTATGAGATTGTATGCAGGCATATGCCGGATTTGCCTAAAAACATGCATGCGTACGGGTGCACAACCTCAAATGGAGGCTTCTGAATTTAGTGTTTGCCCCGTATACATGTATAATTTATAAGAGTCTGCCATATTGACATCCAGCCATTGACTTTTATGGGAGGCTGTGCATGGCATCTGTGGCTCTCTGGTGGTGGAAAGACACAGTCATTTAATTTGTACAGCCACAGGCGGCGGTGTATAACAGGCCTAAATTGGCTTTGCTCAGATCTTTAAAAAATAAAGAAATAAAACAATAAAAAGTTTCTGTTTTTCGTTACATATATAAGATATATTTTATTTTGGCATGCACCCAGCAGGTGGAGTTTTAAGCTCCTTTTCTACAATTTCCTACTTCTCATTACCACCTGTTGTCAAAACGCTATTGTTCACAGAGCTCAACTGCCCAAGAAAATATTTCCCCACATGAATGAATCAGTCTACTCCGTTATTAGACAGTTCCAGTGGATGTTTCAATAAGAGAAATTGTGTCTGATATTAACTACGTATGCTGAGCTTTCTCTAAGTAACCCATGGTGCTATGGGAGTCCACTGTCCCGACCATCTCACCTGCACTATATAACTAAAAGTATGTGGACAGCCCTCCAAATTATTGGGTTCAGGTGTTTCCATTGAAGGGTACTGTTAACGCTACAGTATACAAAGACATTTTAGACAATTGTTCTCCTCTTGGGGAAGGCCCTTTTCTGTTCCAGCATTACTGAACCCCGGTGCACAAAGCCAGTTTCATAAAGACATGGTTTCATGAGCTTATTGTGGAGAAACTCAAGTGGCCTGCACGGAGCCCTGACCTCAACCCTACTGAACACCTTTGGGATTAACTGGAACTCCGATGGTGTGCCAGGTCTTCTAGTCCAACATCAGTACCTAACCTCATAAAATCTCTTTAGGCTGAATGGGTACAAATTCACATTTACTTGAAAAATGTTTGGAAAGCCTTTGCGGATCAGTGGAGGCTGTAATAACCACAAGGTTGGGGGAGCAACTCCACAATAATGGCCATGGTTTTGTAATAGGATGTCCAGCAAGCTTCTATAGGTCTGATGGTCAGGTGACCACAAACATTTGGCCATAACCATTATACCCTGTAACAGGTTGTACAGCCTACTACTCAAGAGCTTGAGGCGATATCTCATTATTTGCACCATGACCTAGACCCAAGACCTCTATGACCCAAATACCTGGTTACAATGAAGCTCCTAATCACACATTGGGGTAGTTTTCTACTTCTTAATTGGGGCTCTACTTCATGCATATACTCATTAATTTCACTACATTGATGTGATCCCTTCAGTTTGTACCGATCACATTACAATAGCCATTAAACGGAAGCTTTGTACCTGCTTTTCAATAAGAGGCAGAGGGTATTTTGTGTTCGGATCCAGGAGGGTGATGGGTGTCTTCTTTGCTTTTGTCCCCAGTGATTTAAGCACGAAAAACAAAATGCTCACTCCAACCACGGCAAGCGCTACTATCACTGCGGTCTCCTGATAATAAAGAGAAATTGTTACACAGATGGGGAAAGAATGCAGAAAAAATAGTCTTACAAAATACGAAATATAAGAATATGAAGACATATCTATTAGGAAGTATTAATGCTGCCTAATGCCACATCATTTTTAAGGGTAGGAAAGTAGGAGTAGAAGGGGGTTTAAAAACCTATCAGGGTATTTTGTTTTGCTGTCTGTGTGTGAAACTTCTTCTCCAAAGCATTTTGGACAGCAGCTGTTCCCTGACGTCATCAGGTACAGGTGCAGGATCAATAGTTCTGCATGTACATGAGGATGGCAAGAACCCGTGCACAACCAAGAGCATCAGAGAGCAGTGGAGAATGCTGGAGCCCACAAGAGTGAGGAATTAGGTCAATTCTACAGCTTTTTCCTCTACTGTCTGAATACAAGAATCATGTGTACTCTTCCTTGAATCTTGGTGAGCTTTGTGTATATCATCAAGATTTGTTCCTGTAATAAAGACCGATCACTGCTGCTCTCTCTGCTTCTGCAGGGTGACTGGTCTTGTCTCCGCCCCACCCTGTAGTTTTCTGCAGGTAGCCTGTTGTGGGTGGAGCCTGCTAAGTACCTCCCACAGCTTTGCTCTCTGTAGTGGTTACATACATGACTGTGATGATGTCATTGCTAGCTATATATGGTAACATCTGGATTTGCAATGTCTGTGCAGTGCAGTTTTAATGACAATCCTGGAGTTCACTTCTGCGTTAATTTGCCACCACCTTGAATGCGTTATGATGTTTGTGGTGTGACATCATCATGCATGCGCGGTGATGGAGGGGATATTGACCCTGCTGTCAGTCATTTTGCTGTCACCCCCTCTGATGGTGTCACCTGATGGAGACCGCACCCACCTTGTGATGACACTGGGCAGCAAATTCATTTGAATAGGCTGCCTACTGCAGCTAAATCACACTCAAAGAAGTCTGTACATGTTTTTAGAAATTGCATCACCCCACAAAACATGGTAATAGGTTACTACGCGATACGCTGCAATGCAACAATCATGTGCGTCAGGGTGGCATTAAATAATAATGGCACCGCAGTTCAGCTAGCATTGCAAAAATGCGATCTCATGCTTTGTGGGATTGCAAGTGATATTGCATGCGCTGCCGCACTGCAGAGACCTGAATGAGGGCTACAGGGCTATGGCCAAATGTTTTCTTTTTTCTTTTATATAAATAAGTAGATTAGTAGATAAATAATACTACTAATAATAAAACAGTGTGGCATTGCACAGGTACGATTTTCAATGTAATAAATTTTCCTGCAAAAACCTGCTGTTTGGGAGTCTGAGAGGTGTTTGTGTGTTTTAGAATGAAAGAGACAAAAAGGTGCTCCTGCTCATCTGCAATCCCTGACTGTACCATGGAGTTTAGTGTCATCCATCTACATGCACAGACTGAAATCCATACTATAGTATTGTGTGCAGCTTTATTTCAATGGGATTTCTCAGGATCCTATCCCAGCTCCACGTGCCTACAGACCCTCCCATGGTGTGACACCACCTCATATCCTGCAAGGGGCCAATAGACGCTCGTCCTCTTCTTCCCATACATCAGACCAGGCCACCCCCCCCATCGTATGTGCTGCATTCATAATGAACAGGTTACACATTGCTGGGATGGGGATGATCTCTTCTTCTCCCGGTCTCCCTATGTGAATCATTGCACTGAGTTTGCTTCATTGTATCAATCTGATTTATATTTAATATGTTTCAAGATGCCTAAAGCTGGCCGTACACCAGTAAAATACACCAGTAAAATGTTCCTTTGATTTTCTAATTCTTATTGGTGCCCAATTGACAATCGATTTCAACTGCAGTGCAAAAATAAAATCCAATGAACAGGACGGACATTTTTTGTGTATGGGCAGATTAAGCCCCCATTCGCACCTGAGCGTTTTGTCACGTGTCGCATGAAGGTGTAGAAAAGTACATTTTGGGCAGAATCGCATGGTTTGGTCCGCAAAGACTTCAATGGGAGTGTCGAAATGCATGCGCAATGTGCGTTTTTCATGCGATTTAACAACCATCTCCCCCTCCTAGTAACCAGCCTTCCATTGACTAATAAACACGTCTAACACTTCAATTGGATGAATTCCATCATTTTCAATGGCGCCCGCTCACACCTGAGCCACCTCTCGTTTGAAGCCCGAAAAAGTACACAAGCCTCTTTTCAGGTTTATGGTGTGACATCATCATGCATGCGCGGTGATGTATTTCACTGCTGGTGACCGTCTTGGTGATGGACACCAGCAAAGAGGGGAGGGGACATTGACCCTGAGATATCAGGTACGCCATCATGTCTCCCCTTCTCTCATGCCGCTGTTGGGCTCTTGATCCATGACTGAGTGCCCGACTTTTAAGAAAGGGCTGACATCAAAATGACTCCCGCACCCCCCTTGTGGCGCCACTGGACAGCCAATTAATTCAACCAGTGTATGGGCAGATTAAGCCCCCACTCACACCTGAGTGTTTTGTCACGTGTCGCATGAAGGTGTAAAAAGTACATTGACTAATAAACACTTCTAACACTTCAATTGGACAAATTCCATAAATTTTACATGTATGCAGCATGGATCTGGATGCATTACATGTATGCAGCATGGATCTGGATGCATTACATGTATGCAGCATGGATCTGGATGCATTACATGTATGCAGCATGGATCTGGATGTATTACATGTATGCAGCATGGTTCTGGGAGATATGCAGTGTATTAGCAGTTGAAGGGTTAACTAACAGACTGTAATATAGTAAAAGACAAAGAGGAAATGAAATGAAAGTCCTCACCATGGTGAACTCCTGCACGATCCGATCTGTGCTTGTCACATAAAGACACAGGGCACATCCTACAAGAGGCTCCTGATAACAGCCCACCGTCCGCCCCGCCCATGTACTACAGGTTCCGCCCCCCTGCACTGGGGAATAGGGATCCACTGCTAGTCTACCTGCCGGAGTGTGACAGGTGGGAGGGGCTAAACTGACAGGTGCTGCATGTGGGGAGCAGGGGGAATCTGCTGCTCCTATCTCTTCCTATTCATAATAAGCCATATATCAGACAGTTGTGTTTGTGTTCGATGTGGGACTACAAGTGCCAGCACTTGTTATATTCCCTGGAGATATCCCATTGGACTAATAGACTGATCTCTGCTTGTTACACCCAGGTCACGTCAACCAGAGAGGATTTAACCCTTTTGCTGTCTGAGGCGTTTTTGCATTGTCTTTCTTTTTTGTTGCACACCTTATAATCCACATTTAAGCCTGAGAATGACTTAAATCCCCCGAGAGTTCTCTATTTCCTGAGAGCAGAGACCCTGTAGATATAAAATGACATATTTTCATGTTGCACGATATTAGCGCAACTACTCGTATATATGAAACCCATCATTTCAGTAAAAAATAATTGTAGTGCCCAAAAACACAATACCAGGGGCGTCCCGAGGCAGGGTGTCACCCGGAGTGGTTACCAGGTGACACCCCGCCGTGATGTCACCGCGCATGCGCGTGAGGTCACAACGCGCAAGTGCGATGACGTCATCTCGCATGCGCGGCGATCTTATTGACCCCTGCCGGCGGCCATCTTGGTAAAGAAGCCATTTTCTCTTAACTGAATTTTCCTTTGGAATACAAGGGGGCTGGGGAGTTAATGGTTACCATTAACTGTGCTGGCAGATGTCACTGTCAGTGGTAAACTAGATCTGAACACCGTCTGTCCTAACAAAGGGTTAAAGATCTAGATGCATTGTATGATAATGAGAGGAAGCTCAGGGTGTCCCTGGTCTTTCTATGAGGACAAGCAGAGTTTCTGAGATTGTAGAGAGAAGGTTGCAGTGTGCACAAAGGCTCGCTCCACGCAGACAACTAGAAGGGTAAAAAATATTTTTTATGAATAATTATTTTTCAGTGTGCTGTTTCAATATGAAGAAATTAAAAACATATAGAGGGGTTTTCTCAAATTTGGCTGCAGAAGTAGAAATTAGGGATGCACCGATACTCGTACTCGCCCATATGCTCCGATACCTTCCCCGATACTGGAATTTCCGGTCAGAGGAAGACTTCCTCTGACCGTCAGTGCCATAGGTGAACATGGAGCCAGCTTCCCAGGCGATAAGGAAGCTGGGCGTTGAGTAATGACCTGCCTCTTGGCTTCCTGATTGGCCGGGAAGCTGGAGGGAAGCCGGCCAGACAACATGGAGCCAGCTTCTCGGACAATCAGCATGGAGCCGGCTTCCCAGCCAATCAAAAAGCTGGGAGGAATGTCATTACCCGCTTCCCAGCTTCCTGATTGCCTGGAAAGCTGGCTCCATGGCAGCCGAAGCACCGGTATCGGTACTCGGTATTGACGAGTACTGAAAACAAAGTAACGGTACTCGTACTCGTTACTGGAAAAAACGGGATCTGTGCATCCCTAGTAGAAATACACTTTAAGAGCATGTGGCTGCTTTCATGATATGTTTTTAAATATAAAGCTTTACAAAGATATAGGATCAAGTTAATAAAAAAAAAACTTGCATCCTCCAAACTCTTTACATGTGGGCTCAGAGGAAGACAAATATTCTTTATTTCCTTTCAGGCGTAGACAGTGAACTGACATGTTTCGTGTTCTGTCTTTACATCTAACCACAACAGGCAGTAACAGACAAATCGTGGCTTTGGTCCAGCGGTCATGCCTGACAGGCGCAATAACAGTTTGATGGTGCATGCATGTTACTTTCTGATTAACGGGTTTACTTTTAGCTTTGGTTTCAGTTGTTTTGTTTTTTTCCTTTTCTTCATTTATGAAATAAAACAAAAACATTTTCATTTACGGCCATGACTCCCACAAGAGCTATCAGGAGAGCTAATGTGGTCCCAAATGTGCCCTTTTTGAGCCAGCCAAGGCTCAGTGGTAAGTGTAGGTTTTTATGCCCTTTGCATGGCGTCGGCACCCACATTGATTCATACTCGGAGCCCGAGAAACCACTGTAGACAGTGTATGTTAAGTACTTGAGTGATTAAGTGTATACCCTGCACTTAATCACCATGGTGCAAAGCCTCAGTCCACATTCCAAGGACTTGAATGAATACCTCTAAATATAGGCTGACGCTGCCTATGATCTTTTACTCATTCATTAGTTCTTCCTTCCTCTGTTTCAAGATAAAGGGGCGGGCTCTCTGATGTAAACACTAGTGTGTTTATATCTGTGATAGCGGTGATTGGTCATCACAGTGATCACAAGATACTGAGCCGCTCAGAACGGCTCTGTATACTGCACCTGTGATCTGAACCGCCCAATGACGGCTGGGATCACAGACATTAACGGCCCCCACTGGCCACCCGAGAGTTATTTCTGCAATGATGGACTGGGCCTTCATGTTGATTCTGCAATGACATTTATGAACAGCACTGCAGAAAAAAATGCCCACCACTTCGCTGTTCATAACTGTACAATGGTAGACAAATGGTTAAATGTTGATGGTTACATCTTTAATATTGATGGTTGGTGTTCTTTTTTTTTAAGTATTACAAAAACAATAATATAAATAAATGAAACTCCTCCCTGTACTATATATATATATATACACACATATATCTCTGTATGAGCATCCAAGACAAGTAGCCTGGGTTGGACTCAACCCACTAGGCCCACCAATAACTAAAATACTTTCGGATGGACTGGGCCTTCATGTTGATCTTTTTCACTTTGAAGAAGCAATGAAAGACTTCCAGTTGAAATCACTGGAATAATTCACAGACACAAATATTCTGTTCACTGTTTTGATTTATTATGGCAATTGTTAATGAACTAAAATGTGCAAGGGATAATACTGCATAACTAAATGGCTTGTATTAATAATGACATTCTGATTCAATAAAAATACTATCAATGACAACTGGTTGCACATGCAAATTGAATTAAAATCAAAGTGGTAATAGTAAAATAAGACTGAGCGTGATTGTACCTTTGTGGGCTTGAAACTAGTTGTAGGTTGAGTGCTTCGTTTCTGTGCCTACAAAGGTCCTTTTTTGTTTTAGTAGGCACCACAAACAACGTTGGTTGTAGCTCAGTGGGTAAAGTGACAGATGTACAAACACAGGGTCATGAGTTGAAGTCTGAAAGGCCAGATGGCCATGATGCATTTGGTTGCATGTAGGTGAATGATGATGACAATCACCTTGGGATTTGGGGCTTCTCAACTCCAAAATAATTGATTACATAATCAGAAATTGAACTACTGGTAACGGGAAGAGCCATTGGTACTATTTAGATAAGTTGACAGGCTGTGCTAAAGTGTGAGGTTGGTCTGGGTTTATGGTTTCCCATCATGAGAGGGGGACAGGCCTTGAGGAAGTACTGGTTAAGAAAAGGGCAGCTCAGATGAATTGACACGGCAAATAGTAGTATGAAGATAATAATAGATAATCAATGAGTTAATAGAGTGGTGAGGTTTGAGGAGAGGGATGTTGGTAAGGTCAGGCTTGTGTACTATGGGTCTAAAAGAATGGCTGATAGAAAATGGCAATGAGGGTGATACTTATACAGTGTGTTTGCACAGACAGAGATTGGTGAGGCAACAGCTCTAAGAATGTGGTCTGCTAGCATGATAGATGGGAAGGGTTGCACTAATGAGTTGACAGGGCAATGGTAAGGTCAGTTGAGGAGAAAAAGGTTGTGGTCTGATGAATGAGTGGAAAAATGTTCTAGTGAGGGGAGCATGAAGGTTTTGGAAATGGAGGAATAGCTCTGGGGACTGCATGATGGAGATACTGGGGGTACCAAAGGTTGTGGCCTACCATCATAAAAAGCTTCATTCTGTCTGTACTGGATTGCTGGTATGACACGGGCCCTGAATCAAACCCACCCATTTGTCAAGGGTCTTCCCTCAGGTGAACTGCTGCTCTTTACAAACTACGTGAATTATGTATCTTCAATAGAAAACTGTATAGTCCAACACAACAGTCTCAGGAAGTATGGAATGCAACAGAAAATTGTATAGTCAGATAGAACATTCTCAGGAAGTATGGGGTGCAACAGATAATTGTATAGTCAAACAGAATAATCTCCGGACGTATAGGGCGCAACAGGAAATTGTATGGTCAAACACAACATTCTCAGGAAGTATGGAACGCAACAGAAAATTGTATAGTCAAACAGAACATTCTCCGGACGTATGGGGCACAACAGGAAATTGTATAGTCAAACACAACATTTTCAGGAAGTATGGGGTACAACAGGAAATTGTATAGTCAAACACAAAATTTTCAGGAAGTATAGCGTGCAACAGAAATATAGGTTGCTTGTATCTTAACATATTTACATTTTGGATGTAAAATTATCTTCTTTGCTGTTTTTTATCTTAATGAGCTAAGTTTGGCTATGTAGAGTGTAAGACAGCCATAACTGTAGCCGGGCATTGATGACACTGGTCTTGGCTTCTACGGTAAGTGCTGGACCTGTTGAGTTTATCTTCCCCGGAATGGTGTCTGCTGTCAGCTTGGCTGTAACAAAGAGAGCTGGAGAATTATATTAGAAAACACATAATGTGACGTAATAGCTTTTAGAAAGCAGAGTGAAGGTTAGACTATTTATCTACAGGACACAGTCCAAGAGCACACCATAAAATGTGATTTTCAAGGGACTCTGTCACTGGAAAGAGGGCAAACCGCCGCACACATGAAGTGCAGGCACCAAGAGGAACATACTTGTAGCAGCCTCCAAAATCCTTCTTATCAACACACACTTTCATATCGGTCCATCACTATGAGGAGCAGCCTTCAAGGTCTATAAGAATGCACAGAATGCAGGAAGGGATGGGCGAGCTTGAAGTAAACCTTTTCTGAGGGACACTTGGAGACTGCCAATGCCAAGTACACTGGCCAAGTTTATTTTGTTTGGGCCACTGACCTGGATATCTATCTGTAAATTCACTCAAATTATAAAAACACAACAGGAGTGCCAAACCAAATGGTGAAAGAGTCCAAGTCACTGCTAATGTTGGGTGCCTCATATTCACTGATATTCCATGACTAAGCAAGCTAGAGCTAATACAGATTCATCTGGTAACTTGTTTTACTGACTTAAGCCCTGATAAAGATTCCAACCCCGGTGCAGGGAAAGTGTGTTGGCCCCTGAAACGCGTTGGCTGTTTTTATGTCATCATATTATGACTCATTAAAGCAACTTGGACTCTTTCACTTTTGGTTTGGCACTTCTGTTGTGTTTTTTTTTTTACACCTTGAGTCACATTCTGAGTACCCCATGAAGCTGTTTTTACCATAGCTCATCGAATAATATTATTTTCTCTTGCCTCTTGAATATATCTATCTGTAAAGGTAGACATCCTTATTTACATGTGAGCAGCGCAGAGGCTTGCAACACTAGGGGGGTCCTTGGTTCAAATCCTAGTCAGGACTCTAACTGCATGGAGTTTGCATGTTCTTCCTGTTCTTGTGCGTGTTTTCTATAGTTTCCTCTCTCATACTCCAAAGATATGCTGGTAGGTAATTGGCTCCTGTCTAAATCAACTCTGGTATGTGTATGTGCATATACACTGCCTGGCCCCAAAAAAATTCACCACCTGGATTTAGCAAAGCAAATAGGTAAGAGCCTTCCATTGGAAGTGGGGGTTGCTTCAGTTGGTCAGGTCTAGGTTCAGCAATGATATGTGCCCACAAAATGAGACCAGCTGCCTATCTGAATATACTGAATGACCCTGATGGCACATTGGACATATTCCAAGATGACAATTAGGGTTGCACAGATACCAAGTACAGTACTCGGTACAAGTACGAGTACATGTACTGATACTTTTGAGCTCCAAGACTACACTAGAGAAAAATTCAAAAATTAGGAGGCAGCTGTCATTTGTAAGGAGCACACGGAGCTCCTGGGATTTGTACATCTCTGTTTTAATGTATGATTTTGTTTTTATAAATATAAATAAAGGGATGCACAGATACCAGTTTTGTGAGTACGAGTACTGGTACTTGCCGAGTACTTACAAGTACGAGTACTGCTACATTTTTGTTTATTGACATGTGACACTTTTTCTAAAACAATACAGACTAATGATTTCAGGACAGTGGTGGAGCGCCAGAGCCCGGTCCCAGCTGCAACCGCTGCAACCCTGGTAGTTCTCATGAAAATGCCGAGTATCTGCACTGGTACTCGAAAAGTATCTGTGCATCCCTAATGACAATGTCAGGATTCATCGGGCTCATAGTGTGAAAGAGTGGTTCAGAGAGCATGAGACATCATTGTCACACATGGGTTGGACACCACAGAGTCCAGACCTTAACCCCATTGAGAGTCCCTGAGGGATGTGCTGAAGAAGAATTTACACGGAGGTCCGACTCTCCCATCATCACTACAAAATCTTAGTGAAAAATGAATGTAACTCTGCATGGAAATAAATGTTGTGACATTGTATAAGCTTATGGAAACTATGCCACGGAGAATGTGTGCCGTAATCAAAGCTAAAGGCGGTCCAACGCAATATTAGAGTGTGACTTTCTGGCCCAGGCAGGTATGTATGTACAGTATGTGAGTTAGTAGGGATCTCAGACTATAGTGTCAGGAAATCTTCCTCTGACCGGAAGTTCCGGTTGGCCAGGAAGCTTCATGCTCCCTGGTGACGAGGGAAGTCAGCTCCATGCTCCCGGCCAATCAGGAAGCCGCACAGTGTGTATTGACTCGGCTCCCGGTTTCCTGATACCTTGAAGTTCCAGTATGGGAATAGGCATCAGAAAAATTTGGACGAGTGTGCATCCCTACTTATATATATATATATATAAATATTTTAAACCAGAGTGACCAACTCCAGCTCCAGTTGTGATTTGACTACAAATCCCATCATGTAGGGATGCACCAATATTAGTATCGGTATCGGAGCCGAGTATTTGGGCGAATACTCGTTATCGCCCAAATGCACAGATGCCAAGCCCCATACTTCCGGTATAATGAAGCTGGCTCTATGCTCCTTTGTCACTTGTGATGAAGTAGCATGGAGCCGGCTTCCCGGCTAATCAGGAAGCCGGGTACCACGTCATTACACGGCGCCTGGCTTCCTGATTGGCCAGAAAGCCGGCTCCATGCCTTCCCGTCACCTAGTGACGAGAAGCATGGAGACGGCTTCCCTGCTAATCAGGAAGCCGGGAGGCGAATCATAACACGCCGCCTGGCTTCCTTAATGGAACTTTCGGTATCGGCGAGTACCGAAAAAAAAATATCGGTACTCGTACTCGATACCGAAATACCGGTATCGGTGCATCCCTACCATCATGCATCTGCCTCTGGAAGATATGCCTGTGACTCTCAGTCTTGCAATGCCTCGTGGGACTTGTAGTTCCACAACAGCTGGAGGGCTGGAATTTCCCACCCGTTTCAAACCAAGTGTAAGAATGATCAGATGAACTATACATAGTGATAGAGTATATCGAGTGTACAGAGTGAGCTTCAGAGGCCATGGGGCCTTGACCTGCGGGAATCACGTATACTTTTCTGTGTATTCATTGAGAATAGTGTCAGCGTTGTCGTGATGAGTTTACCGTGAACATTATCGGCCTAACCTTGGATCTTTAAAGGCCAAAGTCTTCCTGAGTGGTTGTGTAACCCTTTCCACACCAGCAAGCAAACACAGCAGCAAGTTTGCTCATGTCATTGATGTCATGTGTGAGTGTACCAACCTATAAGAGTTTTATTGCTCGGAGTTCCCTCGTAGATCAAAACCTGTAAGTTGTGCCCCTGAGATGGGGTCAGCTCTTTAATAATCAGCATTATGAAGTGGTCGGCTGGTGCTTGGACTTCAACCTGGCAACTGAAACGAAAAATATCAAGCAGAGACTGTAAATGTGGGTCATGTCAGGGAGCTGCCCACAGACTCCAGGCAAACAGATAAATACACAGATAAAATACATATCAGGGAATTGCATGACCAGCCAAAGCATTTGTATTTCTGTTAATCCAGACTTGAGATTTACACAGCCTTGCCACACAGCACAGTGGTCTAGCATTGGAGGGGACCTGATCTTTCTAGGGTGGCAACCCTAGCAGGGGGGCTGGGTGATGTCATCACCCTAAAAAAAACAATTGCTATTTTCTTAAAAATAAATGCAGCACAAATGTCAATTTTTGCGGCACAAAACAGCACAAACGTAGCACTAAAGAAACACACTGGAGTTTTTATTTGTGCCGATTGAAGGGGGGCCAGATTCGCTGAGCTATGTGGTGGGCCTCTTTGCACACTTACCAGCAATGTAAGGGGACTATACAATTTTCATTGTCTGCCTTTTTTTTCTGGTCAATATTTTAAAAGAGAACTATGGGGTCAGTGTTTTTCCCCATAGTTCTCCTAAGGGTCACGGGAGGACACAGACTAGCATCCTCCCGTGACCCAAAGCTCAGTATAGCGCGAGCTACGGCTCGCGGTATACTGAGACCGCCACAGCTGGGACGGATCCTGACATTACTGTTGAGATCCACCCAGCTGCGTGAGTGACAGCTGGCTCTGCCTATCTAGAGGCAGAGCCAGCTGTACCCGTCCGTTCCGCCAGTCAGCGCTGGCAGATCGGAGCGGGGAGGGGGGAATCCCTGCAGGCAGCCATGAGTGACAGTCATGGCTCTCTGCAGAGAGATGATCGAGAAGTGAGCGAGCGACGGTGTGTTCTACCCGATCCATTGAGCCGACGTGTGACAGTTTCATTGTCACACGTCGGCTCGAACTATGAGGAGGAGTGATTTTCACATACCTCATAGTTCTCCTTTTAATTTCATGGTTACACAAGTCATAGTTTCTATAATTATATCTACAACTTACTGATCATGTTCATGTACCGGAAGCTCTAGATATAATACTGTTTTAGCAGGGGTTCCCTGTGACCTGAAAATTATTTTAGGGTTTCCTGTGATGTAAAAAGGTCCAGAAAGGCTGCTCTAAGTCTTTGTTGTGATCTTTGAGGATCTTTAGAGCCTCAGAAAATGAAATGTGTGTTTTCTTTGACTTTTATATGAATGATGTCCTTTAGCCAAGGTCATGTAAACACAGCACATGGCTTTTCTGTCATCTCCCATGCTGTCTCTATAGCACTAGGACAGACCTCCGCTTTCGCTTTCCTCCAAACAGGAACTTTGCTGCCCTCTACTGGTCAAAATGGGGACCACCTTGCAAGCCTTGCTAGGATAAGGAAAAATGGAGGATGTCAAAAATATAGTTTTTCTGTGAATCAGAGTGGATTGCACAAAGACACAAAACGTCTATTCTAGTGAGCAAGAAAAACCCTTTCAACCTGATCATATACCTAGAGATTATCTGCAGACTTTCTATGGTCAGATAGAAACAATGCAACAAATTCCTCCATCTGCGCTAAACTGTGTGGATGGAGGAATCTCCCACTGGGCCAAGCTTCAGTATCTTGCTCGTTGGCCCTGCTGGCTCTCAAAACACTTGAACAATGCCTGCATCCAATCAGATTGATCGGTTATTTTGAGAGCCAGCGGGGCTGACTAGCAAGATACTGAAGCGTGGCCCAGTGGGAGATTCCTCCATCCACACAGCTTAGCGTAGATGGAGGAATCTGTTGCACTTTTTCCATCTGACCATAGAAAACCTGCAGATAATCTATAGGTGTATGGCCAGCTTAACACACCCATCAGGGTATAAGTGACGCCCACTTTTATTCACCAATGGAGCACAATGGCTTAGTAGTACTGCCTTGCAGCTCTGGGGTCCTTGGTACAAATTCCAGCCAGGACAACCTGCAAGAAGTATGCATGTCTTATCTGTGTTTGCATGGGTTTCCTCACCCTCAAAAGACATGCTTGTAGGTTAATTGGTCCAAGTGTATGTATGCATATGAGATAAGAGGGCAGGGACTGATATGAATGAATAGCATGTAAACTGTTAGTGTTATATGAATACCTGTAATAAATAATGGCAATACATTTAGCCCTGTTTAAAATGCCTTTCCTCTTTTAATTTTCCAAACTTTGACATCCAAACTTACCCGTCATTACTGTCTAACTATCAATATCTCTATACTGGTGACACCCATATGGACTATTAGTTTAAAGTGTAATGGTAAGCAGATAACACTCAGAAATCAGGCCACAGCTTGGGCACTTGCTCCACACTTGTATCTGACTGGTTGCTCATGCTTACGCCACACCAGTGCTCTTTCTATTGTTAAAGTTGTCATTTTCTCCTTGACCTTTTTTATATACAGTATCTGTATTTTCTCACCTTAAACTAAACCTTCTGCATATTAATGTATTTTTGTTGAATTTAAAGTGACTCTGTTGGAAGAAAAATATGAGGGCTGCCATTGCCGACCCTTTCTGATACTGCTAGTTGCCTCCCTGTGTCTGACTTTAATACTTTAGAGTCACAGGCCCAGAACAAGCATGCTGTAAATGAGTGTCAGAATTATTTATCTCTATACGGTACATGTTTCAGTTTCGAGAATGATATAGCAATGAAACCAAAGTGTCAGCATAACATGGGGTCCTTCCAGCTTAGTAGTGCCGCACGTTGTATTTTACCATTCCTCTTCATCAGTACAAGCCAATCAGCTTACTGGCTTGTTCTGTAATTGATTTCATCACAGAAGTTGCTGGTTGCCCAGTTTGACATACAGATAGCCACTGGAGGGAGAATCTGCATCTGTACTGTATATGCATATATAACCCTGATGTGTAGATGAACTACAATCCTAAAAATAGGAAATAGCGAGTATTTGGAAATCACATCAGAACTGACTTTCAGGTGACCAATAACAGCTCTCAATAAACATTTAGTAAAAACTTACTAGGGTTCTCCTTTAAAAAAGCCCAGTATGCAATAAATGAGATCCTCATAGCAGCATGAGACTGTCATATGTGGAAAACTTTCATGGCACTGAGTGACGCTACGATCGTATACACAGCCACTCTTACCTGAACCCATCGGGATGATCCTGACTGTCAGCGACCAGCTTAACCTCCCCTGGTGACTCCATTGACATCACACCCTTGCAGTCTGTATAGCTGAACTGTGAAGAGCTACCATTGGAAAGAGCACCTACCGCAGAGTAAGAGGTACGCATGGTTAACATCAATGGGTGCAATACACTGTTTGTAATTGACAGTAGCTTGCCTAACCCAATGGAAGAATTACATTACAAAGTCAATTACCTATGCATTCCTTTACTTACCTGCAGCAGCCTTCAAGTCTCTTGGCCATCAGGACAATCTGGCATTTCAGCAGAAGGGCAGATAATTGGGGGCTGTTGCAGGCATGGGCAGGCACTTATCACGTACCTGGTAGAGCACCGAATAGTTGAGGAGGCCTTCTTTGTAACTTTTGTCCCACACCCCTGAGAGTGGAGACAGGTGCCAGGGGATGTAGGACATTGTGCCTGGTTAAGTTCAGAAGCTGGTTTCCAAGGAAGCAGGCCAGGATACAGCCAGAAGGTCAGTGAGGAACACTGCAGGAGCAGGATGAAGTCAGGCAGACCAGGGTCAACGCCAATCGGGCAACCAAGAACAAGAGCAGAAGGCAGAAGAATAAATCAGGAACAAGCAGAGGTCAGGGGCAGGCAGCAATCAGGCGTTGTCAATGGAAATCCGGGTCAAGGCAGCAGAACACAGGAACAGGTAGAATCACAGTAACACACACACACAAGCTGAAAGACCATTCAGCAATGATCCACAGAACAGGCAATGTTGGAACCGATAAAATTGACATCTATGATACAGCTTTGATATAAAGGTGTTCCTTGATTTCCTGAACTGAATCAGCATATGGCTATGTGATACGCAAATGAGGACCATCAAAGGGTTCTTGGGGCAGGGACGCTGATGAATAAAGATTTGCTGGACTGTCTTATCTCCTGGGACGAGCTCAACCCCCTGCTGGGATTTACTGCCCACACCTGTGTCAGCAATGCAGCATACATGCTGGGATGGGGGCAGGGACATGTGATGGAACCTTCTTCCTGTGTGATCATCTGCACAAACCTAGGTCACATGGTGACATGTGTGACCTCCTGGACAAGACTGGACTCTACAATCCAGAATATGATTCGCTGAGACCTGCTGGAGAGAAGTGTTCTGAGCACAGAGGAAAACCCATGGCATGTGTGAGTGAGAGAGAGAGAGAATGTGGTTCTTAGCTGAAGCATCCTAAACTCAATTCCTATCCCTAGTGACCCCCTCCAAATCCCCTTTCCATTTCCCTTAATTGTAATTAGAATGTATGTATATACCGGTTTGTAAATAAACCGTTATTTAAGATTCAGTTGTTCATCAGTAATTTAGGGCACCCCAAAGCAGAGCTCATTCTACAGGCAGGTTTAAAAAGAGCCATCCATGAAGGGGAATTGCATTATATCCTGTGTGCAGCATTATTGTGGTCAGTAGAAAGTATGGTCCCTTACAGATAGCTAATAAGATAATTGTTGTCAGTGGTTACATATCTGAGAAGTGGAAATAGGTTATTGCTCAAGGAACCCCTAGCAACCTCTGGAGGAACCCTGGATGAGAAAGGCTACAATAAGCCATAACAACCAATCAGAATCATCTTGGTCTGACATCTGAAAAATGTCTGAGTAAATTCTGATAAGCTGCTGAAGAATAAGTACTCTTCGAGTAAGTGAATAATATCATTTGTATTAAGAAATAAGAACGCTTGTACACACCTGGCTGCTCTTGGGGGTCAGGAATTTGGTCAGGCTGATCTTCTGTACTGTTTTGAGGATTGTCTTGAGCAGCAGCAACCCGATGATGGTCCACTTCTGCTGACTCTTTAATTGACATTGAATAGCATTTTTAGAAACATGTGGATGACACACAGAAAGAGGTTAACTGGTGGCACTATTATATTTGATATCCAACTCCAGACCCGTCCACCCCAACAAACTAGGGCATTTCTAGGCAGGCTACATTTGCATGTAGACCACCCTAGGTAAAGCCCGCAAGGGATGTCGAGCCTCCACGATTTAAAGAATTGAAATCCAATGAATGTGAGTCAGGGAAAGTAAGGCTGTTGCCTAAAGGGCTGTATGATACTGGACATACTGCAGCAGGAAAATTACACAGTCTATCTAACTTTCTTCAGCTTCTAATGCACACTGTAAGATGCTCACCGTGTAGAGTGAAATCAAAGTAAGCAAATTCAATTCAGAAGAGGAGCCTGTACAGTTGTACAACTCTACAAGACTGAAGGGAGGACTGGAGTTTAGTTTAAATGTCAACACCAGATTCAGGGAGTCAGTAATGAACATAATAACAAAGAACTGGCATATAATATCATGATTTTGTTATAAAGTAATGTTATGTAAAGGTACCGCATAGCTACATCCTCACCTGTCTGACCCAAGACAATATTCAGGAGGCTTCATTTACAAAGCTTTACACAAGGACTGTGTGACTGTTATTTTAAAATCTCATTGGATTCAGCTAAAAATAACTGTCCCCTAAAATTTGAATCCTTACCCTGGTGTGTTAGCTTTGTGAATTGAGTCAGACATGTTCCAAAAAGGTGTGCGCAGTGAGCCTAGGTTTATGTGCTTCATTGAGGTTGAGAAAAAAGGAGATTTTGAGTAAAGTTCTTCCACCTCAAATGACAGGTGCAGCTCTACATATGTTCTGACTGTAGGAAGGAACAATCATCAGCAATGACAGTGACCAAGACAATGAATGTGCACTTGTGTACCTCTGAAGAGACTCATCAAGTCATTTTGGGCAAAAGTTGTTTTAGTAGACATGTGCAATTAATTTCCTTTCCGAATCAAAATTCGTCCGAATTTACCGGAATTGGGACATTCATACACATCCCGATTTTCCAAATCCCAATGCATCCGAATGCGTCCGAATCTCAGATTCCCGTCCGAATTTCGTTCAAAAACTAAACTGAATCGGACATGTGACTTTTCTGGCCAATCAGATGTGTTTTTCGGTTTAATACATCTGAATGGGTCTGAATACGAATTTTCGTTATGGCAACATGGGAGCATTAATAGTATATACATATAATACTAAAGCTGAAGCTTCTAGACCTGAACAACATTTGGGATCCGAATTTCCAAATTGCAATCGGGAGCTCCCGGTCCCGAATGCCATTCGGGTCTGGGAGCATCAGCTTTAGTAATATATGTATATGGCTCCCAGACTCGGATGGCATTCAGGAGCTCCCGATTGCAATTTGGAAATTCAGATCCCCAATGCCATTCGGGTCTAGGAGATTCAGCTTTAGTATTAATATATGTATATGGTTTTCTGTGGTATTCGCAACGAATATTCATAAACTCATCCGAAACTATCGAAAATTCGGATTTCGTCCAAATCCAAAACCCGAACCGAATTGAATTTCAGATCCGAATCCCGAAATAACTAAATATCACAACCGCACCAAATTTTTCCGCAGCTTACATGTCTATATTTTAGCTTCTGGTCTCTACAATTTACAAGTATACTTTTTCGCTCTCAGAAGATGGTACACTGACCTGCCTGTATGACGCTCTGTATCCATTCAGTGAATACGGAAATTCTGGTGTACACTCCGGGTTTGGCATTTTCTTGGCAGCCAACTCCCTTGCTGGCAATGCCGTAAATAAAGAAGGCTGTGGGATCACTGGAAGGGCAAACCAATGGGCTGCCAGGCTGACCCTGTGCCAGACAAATGGTGAGAATGATTAGCAGATAAATGCAGAGAGCTAACAGTGAAGTATAGGTGCTAAGCAATGGCAGAGCTACTGACCTAACACATAAAATCTCACCTAAAGCTGCCCATACACCAGTAGGAATTCATTTGAAAGTGTTTGTGTTCGTTTGTTCAATTTTCTGATGGTTAGCAGGGGTTGTTTTCGACTGTAGTGACAAGGAAAATCTGAGGAGCAGGCTGGACAATGTTTCAAGTCTCTTTTCTGATTGCACAAAACATAATGTAATGTACATGTGCTAGGCACAAGAGAGACGTATTTAATACATCTGGGGTGCCAATCAATTAGCGGGCCTGGCTGACATTTTAACGGCTTTCGAAGGAAATTAGTTGACCCAATGATGGCAAGATTGAATGCTCTGATGAACGATTTCCAACGAACATTTGATGTATGTGTATGGCCTGGTTTAGGCCAAGCTAGACTGACTTGTAGACATCAGTGTCTTCACATAGCCTTGTGAACAGGGGATGGACAGCCAGCAATGGAATCCTCCAGTGGACTTCTGATCCATAGATCCACTATGGATCCACTCCATACAGTGTCAGCAGCGTCGCTGGTCCCTAGCACCTAATGCCGGTACCCTGGCTCAGGCATGCCTTCAGGCTTGCAGCCAGTCCCTGGCAGATGAATCCCCCTCTGGACCGATGCTTATTTAATTCTGGAGCTGATGTCACCAGGCAGAAGAGCCAGAAGCACGGGGTATGGAGCTTTACCTCAGATGAGTAACTGCTAAATTTTACCTGCCATTCTTTCTTACACTGTCACCAATGTATATGCCATTGCTCCTCACACTGACATGAAAGTAATGATCAATGTAAGGGGGAGCATGTTACATACTCCTGGCTGCTATACTCTATACACTATGATGTACTTTACATATTCCTGTCTGCTATACTCTATACACTATGATGTACTTTACATATTCCTGGCTGCTATACTCTATACACTATGATATACTTTACATATTCCTGGCTGCTATACTCTATACACCTATACACTATGATGTACTTTACATATTCCTGGCTGCTATACTCTATACACTATGATATACTTTACATATTCCTGGCTGCTATACTCTATACACCTATACACTATGATGTACTTTACATATTCCTGTCTGCTATACTCTATACACTATGGTGTACTTTACATATTCCTGGCTGCTATACTCTATACACTATGATGTACTTTACATATTCCTGGCTGCTATACTCTATACACAATGATGTACTTTACATATTCCTGGCTGCTATACTCTATACACTATGATGTCCTTTACATATTCCTGGCTGCTATACTCTATACACCTATACACTATGATGTACTTTACATACTTCTGCCCCCTGCTCTCTATAGGGTATGTAGTAGATGACATGCTCCAGACTGCTGTCCTTTGTAAGCTATGCAATACATTACATACTCCTGACCAAAGTGTATACTGTCTCAACAGGTTATGTTTGCAAAGTAGACCCTATTTTATTTGTTTTACAGAAGTTCTAATTTAAAGGGTGAGTTCACCAGTCCCCGGAGTGGATTTGTTTGTTGAAACTCTTCCATTACATCTGTGTTCTGTACACAGAATAAAAACATAGAGCTAACACTTTGTCTGAGCCTACTTTAAAGGGACAGTTCACAGCACTCTGTGGTATCTCCAGCTAGCGGTCAGTCACAGGAATTGCTTAATATGCCTCGCTATATTAAAAAAAGAATGTGCTTTATGTATGCACTTAAAACTTGCATTACCTATTGTCTTCACTTGCTGAATGCTTATTTCAGATCTGTGATGCAAAGTTTTAAAGCCAAGGAGAGCCATAGAACTTACCATTGTTAGCATTAATTCTCTTGCTACATCTTTCCCTCAATTGTTTTTAATTATATGACAACAATTTATATATTAGATTTAAAAAACTAATCACCTGAATGAGTGCTTGAGCCATCCATTATGAGAGCCCTGACTTGTGCTGCTTTATGTGAAGCACTAAATTCCATGGGAATGCAAAAACACAAAAGAACTATAAAGAGCATAAAGACAGGCAGGGATGTGAGCCAGGTCATCGTGTCTCTGGATAGAGACTGCTGTGGCACAGTGACCGCTCTCTCTCTCTCACAGCAGAACAGCCTGGCACCACAACCAATGGTAAAAGCCTGACAAGCAAAGCACAAGATGTGATCAGCTCTGAGATGTGATCGGCTCTGAGATGTGATCGGCTCTGAAATACGTGATGGTTTTCTACTATATTTAAAACAGACCTCCAGCAAATGAAATACTGTATATGTATGTGAACTGTCACCATGCCAAAGCATTTGTCATTATGTTCAAGCAGAGTTGGGATTTCCACACGCCTGCCAAGGGTGGACTAATACAGTAAGAGCGTGCAGCTTCCATTGTCTACAAATGGGGAAATATTTTTTTTTCATAAATAAAGATTTATTGAGGGGAATTTATCAAATCTGGAGCAGATGTCCATAGTAGCCAATCAGCTTCTCTCTTCAGTTTGTTCAGTGAAGCTTTGAAAATGCAAAATAGAAGCTGATTTATTATGGGCAAACTGCTCCAGATTATGTCTGCTCCGGTATTGATAAATTCCCCTTGTTGAGTTTAATAGGGGTACAATAAAAGCAGGATTATTCACAACAGGGTGAAGGGTTTGGAGAAGGCAGGAGAAGTGAACAATCTAGGACAAGATCGCTGAACTTGGAAGTGAGCTGAATTGGAGAATTTTTCCAAATCAGCTATGTTGTCCTAGATTGTTCACTTCTCCTGTCTTCTCCAAGGCCACCTAGGTTTTACGGAGATAAGAGTGAAAGGTTTGCATATCCATGAACAGGACCCACGAGGCCACATATTTGTCTTGAATGTCATATACAATAAACTCCCCATTATCCGGCATCCACTGGGGTTATTAGATTTCAGATACGTTTTGTTTCTGGTTGCTTGAGAGTTACTCTTAAAAATAGGTCTAACTAATGCCATAGCCCATACTATACCACACTAGAACATAAACTCTGTATTGCACAGAATATTACTGGATATTGAGTTCTGTTAGGTATATTAGGCACCAGAGATTGTTGATCCAGGAAATAACAGATTGCCTTACGGGATCAGGAAGGAATTATTTTCCCCTGTTGGAGCAAATTGAACCATGCTTTATAGGGGTTTTTGCCTTCCTCTGGATCAACAGTGGGTAACTGTGGGCATAGCATTCTGTTTAGGCTTTTCGTCTTCTTTTTTTTTCTTCTCTTATCTCTATAGGTGGAACTCGATGGACTTGTGCAGTAATCAAAAGCAAATTAAGACAAATAGAAACACGATCATTTCCAGGATAATACATGCTGCAGATCAGCAAAACAGTGAGTTCACAGGGGATTTTTTTTCTGGTTAGATGAGAGTTCTGGTTAATTAAACACCAGATAACTGAAAGTTTACTGTATATGGGCTGTTAAGCAAAGGTGAGATGAGTATAAGCAGCACGGGGACAGTGTTTGTGCCAGCAGTTAAGTGAACATTTTGATTTGTCCTGCATGAGCTTTGCAGCAAAACTTGCAGGTAAAAGCACAAAACATTTTATTTTAAAGGCTTACTTGCAGTTTTTTTTCTATTTTATTTTCCAAACAGTTTTTATTGACTTGCATTGCGACTCTGAACTTGCTGGCACAATTTTACACATTTGACTAATTCAGGAGTCATTTCCCTAGCGCAGCCCCTTCCCCCCTTGTACATCAAAGCCTGTTCCTCTGCCTGGAGCGTCTAATTACTCTCCGTGCTGCTCAAGCTCCTCCGCCGCTCCCCTCACCTCCCTACATAACCTTTTATGTAGCTGCTGGGGGAGGAGTGAAGGGGAATACTATAGAGTGTCCCTTGAGTGGCAGCTCTGAGTCTTCTGGGGCTGCTGACATTTATTTATTTATGATATTTCTATAGAGCCAACAATTTACACAGCGCTTTACACAGTGCACATTTACATCAGTCCCTGCCCTCAAGGAGCTTACAATCTTAGGTCCCTATCTCACATGCATACATACAAGGGCCAATATAGACAGGAGCCAATTAACCTTCCAGCAGGTCTTTGGAGGGTGGGAGGAAACCAGAGTACCCAGAGGAAACCAACGCATGCACAGAGAGAACATGCATGGTGGTGCCCAGCAGCAGTCTCAGGGCTTTTGGGTGTCTACACAAGGCAGGCTTTCACTGTTACATAACATGCATAAAATACTGTATGTTAGATGCAAATATAATCCTATGGGAAGATTGTTATTGAAATGAATGGTCTGACTACAGTCTACCTATCAGCATTATGTAAAACAGATGGGAAGGGGGTTTAACACCGCGGATGTCAACTGGTTAAACATAACCCTCAAAAGAGCATGTAACCAGATTTTTCTAAATATGAGACCTTCCAAACCTCTCCTTTACCTTCGGCATGAAATATACTTACACGGCAGGTATACTTAGCACGGCCTTTTGCAGTCCCAGCACATAACATGCTTCCTGTAATTTTGCCGTAGTAACTTTCACAAACACCATCCGTCTCCAATGGGACTTCCAGCTGCTGGAGCTTTGTAGACCTTTCCCCTGCAATTGTTAATAAGACATTATTTAAAAAAATGTTTATTGGTTCAGCGGCAAGCGTACAAAAAGCTATTTCCTTTGATATTGCATCCCTTAAACTGGTATTCCTGGAAATGTACTGCATCTGCAACAATTTAAAAAAGATCTTTGATATCTATCTATTAGGGTTGCACCGATACTGATACTAAAATCAGTATCAGTGACGATACCGAGTATTTTGGCGAGTACTCGTACTTGCCCAAGTGCTCCCGATGCCTATCCTGATAGCGGAACTTCCGGTATCAGGAAGCCGGGCGGTGAGTCATTACACGGCTTCCTTGTCACCAGGAGCATGGAGCTGGCTTAACCCGCCAATCAGGGGGCTGGGGGGCAGGTAATGACTCGCCCCCCGGCTTCTTGATTGGCCGGGAAACCGGCTCCCTGGTCACTTGGTAATGTATGAGGGGGACCTGAAGTTCTCCATCAGGTCCCCCTCTGCTGATTGACAGCAGCTGTGGGCAGGTTCAATAGCTAGTTTGCTATTGGCTATTGCAAAGTGAAATAGCCTTTTGGAATCTAGCTATGCATTCCTACGCTTGTTTTTTTTTTTTTTGTTTTTTTTTTATTCTGATGGCACCAGCTGTCAGAATACTAAAAAAAAACCTGCAGATAGCAAAGAAGCTATTGCTTCCTGTGCCATCTGCCATCATTTCAGGGGGGTGCTCTCTCTTATGCCCCCTTCCCCCCAGCGGATGGGTGGGGGGCAGAGGGCACCTCCCTGAAATGAGAAGGGCACCTCCCTGAAATTGCTTTTTTCAGGTTGGGATTCCTGGTAACGCTGCCGCTCCGTGTAAACAGTGAGAGGGGAGAGCAGTCTTCCCTCTCACCTGTCACAGGAGTTCCAGCACAGTCCTGTGCTAGAACTCCTGTCTTGGTGGTGACAGGTTCAATAAAGAGAATCTGTCACCTCCAAATGCTATCACACATGGGCTTGTTATCTCCTGTGTGATAGCGATAAAGTTAAGTGACATTTTTTTTTGTAAAAAAAAAATATTAAATAAATACAAATTAAAAATAGTTAAAAAAAAGAATAAGAAAAAAATTATTAAATTAAATTAAAAAGTAAAAAATATCATGGCCCATTTGCCATGATAACCAGTTTATTGGCAGGCTCCTTCCCTACAGGGACCCGGGCTCCCCTGAAGGAGGACAGGAACCTGCCAATCAGCTTGTTACTATTCCCTAGGTGATATTTGGGGGCGTACAGGGACAATGAGGGCATTCTGGAACTTGTAGTTCCCTAGGTAATATTTTGGGGGGTGTAGAGGGACAATGAGGGTATGCTAGGACTTGTAGTTCAATTACGATATGTCCCAGCATGCTCTCATTTTGCCTGTACACCCCCACATATCACCGCGGGGGGGCGGAAAATTTTGTTCTGCCCCGGGCGCCCGTTACTCTGGTTATGCCACTGGTTAGGTGCCCATCCTCCTTTACATGTTCCAACACTCCCTATTGCATTTTACATACTTTATATTAAATGTATAAATCCAGCAGTTGTGTTGGAGGATATTTTGGACTACAGTTACGTTGGGCTTTTCTATAGGTGACAGTCCTAAGGTAGTGGAAAGAGCAGTATGGGGTCTATTTATAAATGTTTTCACCCAAATGTACACAACTATCACCCAAGATTCTGCCATTTTTCTTAATGGATTCAATAGCAAAACTGTGTAAATCCTAGGTTGTGTGAATCTTTGGTGAAAACATTTATAAATAGACCCCATACTGTTCTTTCCATTACCTCATTGTATTAGGCCCATGGACCAGGATAGGACATTACAATATACATACCTTCCCCATTGACATCCCAGCCAGACACAATGCAGATGCTGGAAGACTTCACCTTTCTGTATGAACGAGGGAAACACACTGGCTGTACGTTGTCATTAAACTGCAACGGTTTATTCAGCTGTATCAGAGCAATGTCGTTTTCCGAGGTCGATGAAACAAATCCAGGGGGCATGTGGATTATTTTTACTGAAGATTTCTGGAACAGAACAAAGGATGAAGCTATCCATAGAGGCTCTAGAACGAGCACACCTTACTTAGTATAACAATGTTGTATACTATACCAATATACAAGTTATTTATGAGGTGTACGCATTTGAGCTATGTTATGTATTATTCTTATAACACAGTCTCTCCTATGAATGATTACTCCATTCTTCTTTCTGTAAACTGAAAATGTTTAATAAAGAAATATTGATTAAAAAAAAAAAGGATGACGCTATAAGCCAATTACTCAGGAATGCATACAGAACACTACTGCAATTTTAAATTGAACATCTCTTAAAAGGTGCCCTTCTTCCAACATAAAAAGAATGGCTGTGTTTCCAATGATGCAGCTGTTTGAATCTCTGAATGTAACTGACTGACTGTTTTTTCCCAGGTTCTTGGCTTTGTGAGATTTAACTTTGAGTGGAACATTTTCCAAAGACTCGCAGGGTTATTCACAAAAGGGTGAAGAGTTTGGAGTCGGCAGGAGAAGTGAACAATCTAGGCCAAAATAGCTGATTTGGAAAAATTCTCCAATTCAGCTCACTTTCCAGTTCAGCGATGTTGTCGTAGATTGTTCACTTCTCCTGCCTTCTCCAAACTCTTCACACTTTTGGTGAATAACTCTGTTAGTCTACTCTGCAGAATGTGTTTTATGGCTTTTTTCCCTTCTTTTATTCATCTAAACGTCAAAGTAACACAATGTTCTGCCCATGCAGAATGCCAACGAACACAAATTCTAACAGTGTGTGGCAAGCTTAAATCACGGCACACCTGTTTTTATAGGGTTCTTTCCATCTGTAGTTCACACATAAACACTCTTACTTTGTAACATTATAGAAGCTCGGCTCAGTGATTCTGATATGTACAGTGGGAAGTAGGGATGCACCAATACCGTTTTTTCGGTATCGAGTACCGATATTTTGCTTTCGGTACTCGCCGATACCGAGTACCGATAGCGGTGCTTCTGCTGGCATGGAGCCGGCTTCCTAGGCAATCAGGAAGACGAGCGGCGGGTGATGACTTGTCGCCTGGCTCCATTTTGTTTGGCCGGCTTGATTGTGATTGGCCGGGAAACCAGCTTCCCAGCCAATCAGCATCGAGCCGGCTTCCCGGCCAATCAGGAAGCCTGCTTGATTGGCCAGAAAGCTGGCCGGCGGGTGATGACTTGTCGCCCGACTCCATTTTGTTTGGCCGGCTTGATTGTGATTGGCCAGGAAACCAGCTTCCCAGCCAATCAGCATCGAGCCGGCTTCCCGGCCAATCAGGAAGCCTGCTTGATTGGCCAGACAGCCAGGCGGCGGGTGATGACTTGTCGCCCGCCTCCATTTTGTTTGGCCGGCTTGATTGTGATTGGACGGGAAACCAGCTTCCCAGCCAATCAGCATCGAGCCGGCTTTGCGGCCAATCAGGAAGCCTGCTTGATTGGCCAGAAAGCCGGCTTGATGCTGATTGGCCAGGAAGCTGGCTGCCCAGCCAATCAGCAAGGAGCAGGCTGTTCGGCCTGCTCGATGCTGATTGGCCAGGCAGCCGGCTTCGTAGCCAATCAGCAAGGAGCCAGCTATTTGGCTGGTACGATGCTGATTAGCCAGCATGCTGGCATCCCAGCTAATCAGCATGAAGCCAGCTTCCTGGCCAATCAGAAAGCCAGGAGGCGGGTCATTACTCGCCACCCAGCTTCCTGATGGCACGGAAAGCGGGCTCCATGTTCCCCTACGGCACTGCCAGTCAGAGGAAATCGGTATCGGTGCATCGCTAGTGAGAAGCCGTACCCCTGGCTCCCCACTGTATCAAAACAGAGTCTATGAACGACCCCGTTTCCCATGTTGTACCTCTAGTACCCTCGCTATGTTGTCTCGTTTACAAAGCACAGCCTCATTGTCATCTCTATCCTGTGAATAGTACAACACAGGGAGGGGGTCAGAGGCACAACACTGTGACTGGTGAAGATCATAGACCTCATTCCGATGCAGCATGGAGTAGCCCTCCCCCTCAGCGGAGCAAGTGGTAATCCTATTGGCTTGCACATAATGAGGAAACAGTCAAACCTGAGCATCTTCGGCCCTGTCCAGATCATGTAGTCCAGCGACCACCAGAAACAGAAGGAACTGTCTTCTGCAATACAATACTGAGTTATAGTTCAAACACTCAATTGTAAAACAATGGATATATTTCACTTATTGGGTAAACTGATATAATCTACGCTGGCCACACACATTACAAGCCCTGGTTATATATTATTGCTTACCTCCGTTCAATGCAACTGGCCGCTGTTAGGACAAACTTGTTTGTTACAATTACCGCGCTGCAGAAGTGCTTTCCGCCAATGCTTAAGCTGACATGCCAGGGCCAAGAGTTTGGAATGGCTTCCTCTGCCACAGTTATGCTCTGGTTAATGAACATAGGTAGGATCGGAGCAGCTACACAACCCGTTTCTAAAACAAAATGAGAGACCAAATAAGCAAGTGTGGGGAAGGGAAATCCCTACTGTTCAAAATTGACTTTTGGACTTGTTTTTAAAGCTGAAGTTTAATCTGTTTATATTTTGCTGTCCCTGGTTTCTCCTTCCTCCCCTCATCAACTAATGACATTTTGAAATAAAATCTTTCAGTTTTCATGACATACCTTATTTTAGACCTAATGATGCCATCACTGAGTCTCTGTGTTTCTTTATGCAATGCAGGCAGATTATGGCAGGAGGAACAGACAGGGTGCTGTATATTGCTCCCTGTCTCAGTACTCCTCCCAAGAGTCCTCAGCCCTGATGTTAGCAGTGGGCTGGCTCACTGGCCCGTTAAATGTGGATAACAGTCTGGAAAAGTGAGAGTACCTAGGCAGGCTGCATTTCTATTAGACATGTGCGATTCGTTTCGTTCCGAATCGAAATTCGGATGAACTTTCGGAAATTCGGACATTCGGATTTATCCGAATTCCGAATTACAGACATAACGAATGCAAACGAATCCGAATTCCATTTCCGAAATTCGGTAGCGTTAGTACGAACGTTTGTTTCGTTTTCTGTTCTTATTCGTTTCTTATTCGTTTCGTTCATTGGAGCAAAGTGACATTAGAGAAGGAGAAAAATATTTTTTCCCCCTCAAATGTCACTTTGCTGCAAACGAACGAACGAAACGAATAAGAAATGAATACGAACAGAAAACGAAACGAACGTTCGTACTAACGCTACCGAATTTCTTCCGAATCCGAATTCCGAATCCGAATTGACTTTCACACACGAATCCTGAAAAACGAAATAACACAAATCCGAATTTAAAACGAAACTAAACGAATTTTTTGGCAGTGCACATGTCTACTTTCTATGCAGATTTCCCTAGCTAACTTACACATGTGATGCTGAGCCTCCATGATTGAAAAGACTGAAATCCAGGAGGAGGACTGGGCATTTCTAGGCAGGCTGCATTTGCATGGAGACTGTTATGGTAATGAAGTTGTACCACCGGAATATTACATTTAACATTCTGTCCTATTGTGCTATTACGCGTCACATCTAGTTTGAATCACAACCGGCTGCCCAAACACTGATGGGTTAAAATTTGTTTAGGCCACCTCAACATTCCAAAGCAAACAGATATCTGCTAATCTGCCCCTTGATCTTTCTAACTTTTCTAATAACCCACTAAGAGTTTAGAGTTGTTTATATTTGGCCTAGCTGTTTATCAGGGGTCTCATAAAACTCTAATGAAAAGTCAACCAAGCACACTTGCAGATCACTAATCAATCAACACTTGACAGATCTAGTTAAGCACAAGAGGGCCTGGCACTGATAACGACATGATTGGCTTCCAGGTGAAACGTATAAGTACCATATAGCTCAACATCCATAACTCCAGACATGGGGTTCCTATCTTGCTAATAAATGTATTATATATATAGTTGTTTTGTTTATTCCTGCGTCCAAACGTACTAAACTCGGAGGATCTAGGAAATCCAGAAGGCTAAAAACCCATATAACCCCTTCTGAGCCACATAAGCATGTCAAATTTATCAGAAGCTAATATCATGACACACAATAATTTAGGGGTTGTCAGATAGTAATATGTGAGAATATTAATCTGTGTTGATAGCAATGGAATAAACAGTTTCGAAGGGGCAGAGGAGAAGGTCATAAAATGCTCAGCCCTTCTAGTCATCCCTGTTTCTTCCAGATTGGCCTAGGGGGCTGGCTCAGGGACACCCCCTTGAAGACTGACAAAAAGCACAGGGCAGTCGAGAAGCTCTAGGAACACCAAAGCTCGTAACATCAAAAGGAGGCACTCTTGTAACATCCAAGAAGAGTTCAACTTTAACATCAAGAAAGAATCTTTGCAAGCTTTACTTGGAGAAAGAGCCCTTCAAATCCATCTGCTGTGCATTGAACTGGATTCTGCCAGAACTTACTAAACCCAGGATTTGTTAAGTTCTCTTTTTTATTCCTTTTATTTTACTATTTTACTTATCTCTCTCTGTGTTAGCATCTTGTCCTGCACCGTTTCTCTTAATAAAAAAATTATCTAAAAAATCGTTAAGGTTCTGCTTGCTGCTAAGGAAGCTGGGCCACCTTTTTGGTGGAGACTAGGCCCTGTGCTATCACAGTAACCTGCAACACTGCTGTGCAAATGTCTGTATTGTTGTTTTTTTGTTGGAAAATTAATACATTTTTTTAAAGGTTAAAAAATCGTTACGCTTATCTCTACGTTCTAAATAAGAACTTAAAGTATACTTGTCTTTGTGAAGAGTGTTACTATATAACGAAACCTGTCATATTCCTGTCTGAATGGACAGCGGTATCATAGGCATTGTTTAAATTTGTGAATTGTCACAGCACTTGCTGGGAATGGTGCTTGTTTCCCTTAAAACACGCGGGGGGCAGTGATTATTTATGTGTGTAAAGAGTTAAAGGTGGAGTTAACCAAACCCCAGTGATGATCGCTTTCAGTCTGCTGGCCTTAGATTGCTGTCCCATGAGCTGGGAATTCTCTGTGCAGGGTGGGCCTGGGAGTGGTATTGCCAGATCCTTGTGAAGGCTCAGTAGGTTTGGAGCTGCATATAGTCACATGTTGGTGAAGTACAGTGGGTTCGGACTGGCCGCATCCATTACAGAGACCACCCTAGGTTACACCCCCACGTGATATTGAGCCTTTATGATTTAAAGCACTGAAATCCAATGAATGAAAGGCGCAGGCCAGAGACAGTCAGGCTGGGGAGGAAAGTGCTAGATGATGCTGAACATCAACCAGCCAGGAAATGACAAGGGGCTCTTTCTGACTTGCTGGGGCTTCTAAAGCACATTGTGAGATGCTCAAAGTGTGCAGTGAAATCAGAGTAAGCAATTTAATTTCAGAAGAGGAGCCGGTGCAACTGTGCAAGACTGAAAGTGAGGCTGGAGTTCAGCTTTAAAAAAGTAAAGCTATAACACTTAAGATTTTTTTTGGTTCTGGATGTCAGGTATTTACTGTTTAGGTGCCCAACAGGGAGATTTATTTTCATTTCCTGTTCAGGTGACCATTTTTTTGGAGACAAGAAGTGGGTAGAATCTCCCCAACTGGGCTGGAGATAGCAATAAAACTCTGGTAGTCCTTCTAATTCCTCCCTACTCTTTTTACAGAATTGCTGCGTGGGTGTCTCTGATAATTTAAGGTTTCATTAGCATGACAGCCACGCAGTTAGCATTTTTTCTAGCACCTAGCATTGGCAGTCGCATTACATTCTCTCATTACAAATCTACGGGTCACTATAAACAAATGATGCGGTCAGCAAGTAACAGCGGTAAACTATACAATAAAATATTAATTATCGGTAATCTTGAAATTAATACTTGAAAATACTCTCACAATCTACAAAGCTATTTACCAACATCTGCAACTCGATTGCCAAGGCTTTGTGTCAGATTGGATCCTTCAAAATCTGCTGGGTTTCTCTCGATGGCTGTGATGTTATAAAAAAATTTAGATATTACAATTTTAGTCACAGGTAATCGCTTTTAGCATTCAGACATATACAGGTTAAGAAAACCTGTCACCAGAAATACAGATATTGCCTTTGCTGAACTCTCCTTCTAAGAAGCCACACGAAGCAAGCCGATGTACGGCTGATTTCAGCCGATATACGGCTGAAATCAGCCGTACCAGCCTGAAGTGAATAGCCGAACAGTGTTTGGCTCACTTCACTTCTGATCGGTCATTCACTCGGCTGCCCTATTCAGCTTTGTGAATAGACCCCTAGATTTCTGACTGTCTGGTACAAGAATACAAAAAAGGACTTATGACGTTATCTGACTTTCCAGATCCTCATGTTCAGGCATGAAAGCCAGGCAACTTCTATTTTCAAAGAGGTATCAGCAGTGACAACCATTGAGGTTTATAAGCTATACATGGTGCAAGCATGTATGTTTGTGGTGCCCAGTGACCCTAATGAACTAAGGTCCCTCAAGGAGTTCTGTTTATTAGGTGCATATTACATAGTGACACCGCACACTCCGTGTGCTATCACTGTGCAAGGAGCGATACATTGAGCTATAGCAGCTCACTGTATTGCTTCTTCTCCTTTCTCCCCCACGATCAGGAAGTGATTGCTGGTTGACAGAGTGCAAGCAGCCGAGCAGCACAGAGCTGAAGGCTCCCTCTGGTGAGAGTCTGTCTGGAAACTCATCACAGGGAACTAGCTAGCTGCCTCCATCTTCCTCTACACTGCTCATCTAGACAGAGGGAGGAGGTATCTTCGTCAGGCTCAGTCTCACTTTGTTAAAAGTCGGTAAAGACACTTATCAGAAAGAGTCAGCCCAATGTACAGATCTGCACCTTGTCAGACTTAGGGCAGATCTGCAGCTCATATATTATACCAGAACTCTGGGTAAAAATGTTCTTAACCCTTGCAGTGGGGCTACATCCACACTCAAAGGGTTAAAGTCTTGTATTTACCTAAGTTAAAAAATAACATATAACAAGATATACCCAGCCGATCCTTCCAGCCCGCTTGTTCTTAGACCGGTCCACTAACATCCTTCTTCACAGCATCAAATTACAGGAAACAGTCTAAATATTTTACCGTATAAGGTTTCTTACATTGATCAGTGTGGAAAGAAATAGTTGCTCGAAACCCTATATGATTAACACGAGAGTCAGAGGAAAATATGATCTGCATGATGTTTGAGGTGCTCTCGACTGGTTTGGGAATGGAAAAGCCACAAAACTTCCCTACAAAATGAAAACAAACATTGTAAAAAGAATTTCGTCATAATACTATCTCTTATTCTGGCCTCCATGACATTTGTGACAATGCTACCGGTATCTGCTTTTGAAATGATGGGTTTAAGAACCCACCTGATAGCTCAACGAGAGAATGAAAAAACATTAATGAGTTAGGGACCTTGGGTTTTGTAGCTTACACCCTAAAAAAATGTAATCTTAATATCTAGGTAGCCCTGATCCTCTGCTCCGCATCTGTCCACATGATTTGCAAGACCTGGTTTTCATTCTGCCAGTTATCATTCTGTGTCTTGGGAGCTGTAGTGTTTGCAGGCATCCTTGATATAAATACATTTCAATAATTATTATTGTTACAAAGTATATACAGTACACTAGTTCTTTTATTTGTAGAGATATCTATAGATATATAGATCTATATATCTATAGATACATATAGATATATAGATCTATATATCTAGAGGTATATAGATCTATATATCTATATATCTAAAACCATAATCAGCCCCAATAACTCACTCTCCCTTAAAGAGACACTGTCCCCATGTAGGGAAATGGGCATCCCCTGACCTCCATATACTTACTTAACATGCACTCCCTGGCAGCCCATTGATCCTCTGCAGCCAGTGATAATGCCAGGCACTTCCAGGTTTGAGGAGCATGTAACCTGCTCCCTTGTGAGGGTGCCTTGGCGTAGCAGCCAATCTATCGGCCTGAACATTGCCACATGACCAGAGGAGAGATATCACTGCTCTACGTGGTCCCTGACACAGCCAATTTCAGCGCCAGCTGCAGAGGAGCAAGGAGCTGTGAGGGAGTGCAGGACGGATAAGTATTAAGCATTCAGGGGATGCCCTTTGCAGAGGCACTGCCACCTACCTGGCATGGTGTCAGTGCAGTGCATGAAGTAGTGTCTCTTGAAGGAATAGAGTGCGGCCAGATTTTTCCTTTACAATAGATTTGTTCCAATTCATACTGTGGGGAACCCCAGGGGTACACATGCGTCTTCAACACAGTCCGATATAAATAAACGTTTTTTATTTCATCCAGCGGTAACAGAACAAACAGCTTTCTTCAGCAAAACGGTAAAGTAAAAGGCTTTCCTCAGCAAACATCAAACATAAAGTCCTTCAATAAGATTGTAGTGCGTTTAGGTGATCTCACCAAGATAGAGTCCACTTGCTCCTGAGCAGCCACACAGACCTTTCTGTCTGTCTCTCAGCTTCCCCACTCCTCTCTCACCTGGGTTACCTTTTAACAGGAAGGTCTGTAGGGGAAGTACCTGCCCTCCCAAGTTAACCCCTTCTTTGCTCTCAGCCCTGCTGACTCACCACAATACTTATAGTGTCAATCTTGTGTAACAAAATGTACTTATAGTGTTGTGAAAGAATGTCTCTTCTTCTAACAGAAAGAACTTTTTTTAATCTCAGCTGGCCATTTCTGAATTTAATTTTGTAGATAAGGTCTAGGTGGTGCATGAGCAGTCAGTATTCCGGGAAGGGTTTTGAAGCTGAGACATGTGTCTGTTTGAATTCCTCGCATGATCATGCTAACGAAAAGGGCATTATCTTATATAACATACAACCTGTCACAGACAGTGACAAAGTTTTTGCAGACATTTTTAACTTTCTATCTACAGTAATACAAGTTGTTTAAAACCTATATCTGGTCAAACTAAAATAAACACTTTTTCTTTTCATATCTCTTATTTATTTTTGTCTGTAGATTGCACATAAAACAAAATACTTTTTGCAAGACAATAGCCCCAAAAAAGTCTTCCCTGTCCAGAATAAAAATTATACACAGTATGTATTATAACTGATAACAAAGTTAGTGCTGAATCAGCAGGGCTATGTCTGAAATGCAAATATTGCTCGGGGGCATAAGGGTTGTACAGATGTAATTAAGAGGACTAAAATGTTTAAAAGAAAAACTTTGGAAGAATATTTTTCAGTCCTGACCATAATAGATAAAGAAAAAAACATCTACAAAACCAGCACAGATTTCCTTCATGGGAAGATCCATTGTTGCCTACGCATATTATATGGAATACCTGGTATGTGATGACATGCTGAGTACACCAGAGAATGATTCAACATTTTCTTCCAGAGTTACAGATATGGGAACAGGGGGGCATCAGTGATTGCAGTATGACAATAAGCTCACCTGCCGCAACAATTCCCTCCAGGTCATGATAAATGAGCACATAATCAAAAAGACAGCCGTTGCTTGGTTCAACTTCAAAGACGGTAAAAGTGACCTAGATAACAGAGAGTGAAAGCTGAGCGGTACAAGAAGTGCAAAAATAGAACCTGTATTAGGTCATAGGTGGGCAAGATCCATCATGTGTAACAAGTCATATCTACCACAGTTCACGTTTCAACATTTGCTTACTGAATGCTCTAGGTTATTATTGCTTTACTTGATGGAAGTCGAGTGGGTAAAGAGTGTAATATCCCTCCCTTCTTTTTTCCCTTCTATACACCCAGGGCCGTCTTTAATACTGATTGGACCCGGTGCAAACAATTTCTTGGGCCCCCCTCCCCCGGCCCTAACAGCAGCATACGGAAGAGGTGGGGGCAACACTATGTGATGCCGAACGCATAGTAAACAGAATGGTGCTGCAAGGGTTGCTGCCTTTTCTTCAAGCGAATCCCGAACAGTCTAACACCACACTGCAACTTTTTTTAGAATAAACAAGAAAGAACGAGGAGAGACAGCCAGGGGAGAGAGCGGGGGGAGAGAGCGGGGGGAGAGAGCGGGGAGAGACAGCAAGGGGAGAGAGAAGAGAATGAGGCGAAACAGCCAGGAGAGAGACAGCCAGAATAGAGAGAGAGGAGAGACAGAGAGAGAGCGAGAAGAGACAGCCAGGAGAGAGAGTGAGGAGAGACAGCCAGGGGAGAGAGAGAAAAGAGACAGCAAGGATTGAGAGAGAAGAGACATCCGGGGAGGAGAGGGAGGAGAGACAGCCAGGGGAGAGAGCAGGGAGAGACAGCCAAAATTGAGTGAGAAGAGACAGCCAGGAGAGAGAGTTAGAAGAGACAGCCAGGGGAGAGAGCAAAGAGAGAGAGCTAGGGGAGAGAGCAAAGAGAGACAGTTAGGAGAGAGAGCGAGGAGAGACCGAGAGGAGAGAGAGGCAGGAGCGACAGCCAGGGGATAGAGAGAGAGACAGCCAGGAGAAAGAGCAATGAGAGACAGCCAGGAGAGAGACAGGATATTCAATATCCTGGTGGGAAGCTGTGCGGAGTCTCAGGAGGACTATACGGGATCTCAGGAGGGCTGTGTACGGGGTCTCAGACGGGCTGTGCAGGTATCGGTATCGGTGCAGTAGCATCCCTAGTGAATTATAAACGTGCAATGCATTTTATAGACCAACTACACATGCAATCTAATAATAATCTACATGTGAAATAAATATATAAGTATGCAGAATCACCCTATGGTGAATAAATACAATATATAGTGAAAAAATACCTAATATGTATTTATTCACCATAGGGTGATTCTGCGTATTTATATATTTCTGTATTTACTTCACATGTAGATTATCATTAGATTGCACATGTAGTTGATCTCTATTGCGCAGGGCATGTTTATAATTCACGTTTTTTAGGTGTTATATACAGTTTTTTAGCATGGCAGCTTAGGGGTTTGTTGTTCCATAGCACAGATCCTGTTTGTAATATTATCTATAGGTGCATCCCTAGTATTGAGAGTACAGGAAGCTTTGCTGCAGCCATACATAGAACTTGATAATGACATTTTCTTTAAAAACTCTAAATCCTGCTTCAGCAGCATAGATTGAACTAGAGAAGCAATGTCAGGAACCTGCTCTGCATATGTATGTGTTGCACACAGTATATGTATCTGTTGCATACATAAACTGTGGCATATTTGGGCACTTACTTGGTGTGAAGGTCCAGAGAGGGGAGGCAGGAGGGGACACAGTGGGGGTGACATCTCAGGGCACTGTGTGGGCTCCCAGCAGGGCCCCAGACAACAGATGAGAGCAGAGTACGGAGAGCGGGAGGTGGGGCCAAGTTGATAGTGGGCGGAGCCCAGAGCCACGTCTATGCTGCTGTATGTAGCCTCCTGTCTGTAGAGCACCAATGCTGTGTACACAGACATGTGTTTATCTTATGTGGGCTGAAGGGGCAGCTGCTTTGGGCCCCACAACAATGATTGGGCCCTGGGCGACTGCCCCCTTTTGCCCTGCGTTAAAGACGGCCCTGTATACACCTATAGATTATCTGCAGACTTTCTATGGTCAGATCGATGTTAAAAGTGCAACAGATTCCTCCATCTACGCTAAACTGTGTGGATGGAGGAATCTCCCGCTGGGCCAAGCTTCAGTATCTTGCTAGTTGGCCCGCTGGCTCTCAAAATGCCTGCATCCAATCAGATTGTTCAGGTATTTTCACAGGCAGTAAGATACTGAAGCTTGGCCCAACGGGGGAATCCTCGATACACACAGTTTAGCGTAGATGGAGGAACCTGTTGCAGTTTTTCCATCTGACCATAGAAAATCTGCAGATAATCTATAGGTGTATGGCCAGCTTTCGAAATTCACCTCTGTGACAATAAAAAAAAAATACAACTTTTAAATAAATGTTAAAGAGGAACTGAACTCTGAAAGTTGTGCTCACAAAAGGCAGGCAGAGGGCAAAGAACTAGTCACCCGCATTGCCTGTGGTCTTCCTGCAGCTGATCTTTTTTCTATTACTGACTTATCATGTCTTGTTCTACATTGTATCTTTGTATAGGGGTGGTCATCTTGGAAGACAAAGCTTTGCTTCCTCATGTTGGAGCATTCAACAAGAAGGTAATGTCACCAGATTTCACCTTAAATCTCCTAAAACTAGCAGTCAGAGGCAGAAGTGCCTTAGATCTCACACTGCAGATATAGAGCTATGAAGTTGTAGGCACAGGAGTGTCCAGGCCGCTCACATACCAGTAAGTGCACTGCTATTTTTCAGGAGGAATTCCAGACAAAGGGTTTGTTTTCAGGGTACTTCTTTGGCACAATTAACATTTCTAAATGTTCCCTATACCGTGACAAATGTTCACTTTTTGAATTCAGTCCTACTTTATTAAATAGTAAATTGTTTCCTATCCTAAATGACTCAATTACACTATTTCTACAATCATAATATCTATGGAGTATTATTATTATTATTATTATTGTACAGGATTTATATAGCGCCAATAGTTTGCACAGCGCTTTACAATATAAGGAAGATATTACAATCACAATACAATTCATGACAATATGGTGAGGGCCCTGCCCGTGAGGGCTTACACATTCCTTCATTGAACTATACGAAAACCTGTCCTAATGGAAACATGCTTAGGGAGAGAACAAGGAGGTTGTAGTGTTATATACAGCAGAAGGATAGAAAGCATCCCTGTACAGGTGCATGCTTCCAGACCTTATTTAAAGGCCAGGAAAGGAATGCCTGGGATGCTATTCTTGATACAACACCATTGGTAGAGTGTCTCCATCTGCTGATTGCAAAAGTTGTGATAGCCCTGGGTCAGGTTTCCTTAGAGTTTATTCAGGTTTAGAAATGAGCTGGCTTTCTCTATCAAGGAAAGTGTTCATAAAAAACGAATTTGCTTTCAAGAAAGAAGATGCTCCAAAGTGTAGATCTTTCTTATGTTAAATCTGTGTACCGAGGTGCTAGAGCAGCACCATGAAAATTATTTGGAGATGAAGCTGTCTAATTTTGTAAGAAAGTCATGTAACTTGCCATTCATGTAACATTTCTGAAGTCTGAGACACCTCCTATCAGGGCTTTAGAAATATATTTCAGAAGTAGAATTGTTTGGTTGAGCTCCTTAGGCAATGTGGGTTTCTAAGCAGACCTATCAGTCTCTGTGTTAATTCTGCACATCACTGCAGCTCCTGCTCCTCAAGATTTAACTTGTATCTAAAGCCTTTTTTTCTTATTTTGGATAGAGTAGGAAATGTTTAACCCCTCTGTCAGGTTTTGTTTGCCATTTCTAACTTCTTTTGCTTTTGACATAGCAGGAATTGAAAGTAAGTCTCTCCAAATCAAGAGAAATCCCCTCATAGGGCCAAAGTGGATTGGCTTTTCTTCAGAACTACAAGTATATAGTAATTCAAAAACAGCTGAAATGCTCAAATGCAGGTCAACTGCCCCTGCAATGATCCCTAAATGATCTCAGAAGCACCTAAAATGTCAAAACCATTCTGCATTTTCTCATCCAAGTCCTTTGACACAGACCCTTAGACAATTGTCACCAGAAAAAAACCCCAGTGGAAGTTTATTCCTGTTCTGGTGACAACATCATTTCTTTGAGTTTCCTTCATTTTCAATCCCAGAGACAGCGGTCACCAGGACACAATGTAAGGGTGAATCTCACTAATGGAGACAGAGACAGCAATAAAAAATCAGACGATGGTTCTAGCTCTTCACTACTTCATACAAAACTAAAAAAAAAACTTTAAAATTAGATGCACTTTAAATATCAACGTTATAGTTTTGAATGGAGTTTGGGCTTTAACTTCTAAGTGGCAGTAATAAATATAAATACCTTTATCCTGAAAGATACTGGACAAGTAATAATCCATTTGCAGTCTGCATTGCTGCTATATTTCCCCGGGTGATTAATTGTCTGTATCTCTCCTTCTCCAGTAATAACAGCCACAGATCCACACTGAGAATCTGGAAGGATAAATATATATTGGTGTAATGTAGTATAAGAAACCTCACCAATGATGACACTTCAGTTATAAAGAATAAGAAATGCACACCAGTGTTGGGCAGTTACAGCACTGGTTCCGACCTCTACCTGTATTGTACTTTCCTGTGCACCTACAGTGGAGATGGTCTTCAAAAAATTATGAAGGGTTTTATATAAAAATAAAAGATGATGTCAACAGAGCTGCCAGTTTTTATCACGTATGTGGCCAAAACTGTACAGAAATATCATAAAATAAAATAGCCATGCTATTTACTGCCAATGGTATAAATGGAACTATACTGATATATCAAATACACACCACGGATCCATTTGATGTTGTCATCTGCATTCTTGGAACCAAGGATCTGCTTTGCTCTACCTCATGTGATCCCCTCTTATATGTAGTAAAGCTAATAAAATGATTCTAAGTCACAGGAATGTACCTAGCATAACCATAATTGTAAGATCTGTGTGGGGCCCCCAATCCTAAGGGAAATAAAACATACCTTTCTATGCAGAGATGTCCAGGGATATATATTGCCAGCAATTATGCAGGGACACTTTCACAAGAATTTGTGGTGGTTGTCATGTGACCTGAGATATCACCAGGGCCGGATTTACTCTCCCTGCCGCCCCAAGGCCTGGTTCCGCAATGCACCCCCCTCCCCGCCGCCCCCCATCAATGGAGAATGGCAACCGGATGCAGTGGGGGACCTAATAACCAAAGGGCCCTGGTGCAAGATTTTATCTTGGGCCCCTCTCCCAAGACGGGAGGGGGGGGCGCGGGAGCGGATCACACTGGCCCCCGCCCCCCCCCCAGTGGTCTCTAATGTTGCAGTAGCGTGCTGGACTTACCTGAGACCTTGCAGAGCACACCATAGATCCTGCATAGCCCACCTGAGACTCTCTATGGTGGTCTGGTCTGGTCGTCGGGATGCCGGCACAGTTGATACCCATGTAAGAGGCCCCCCAGACCCCTCACATGGGTACCGGCCATACCCCCTGATGGCAGTGCTCTATCAAAGGTTGTGACTACGTTAGAATGTGTGACCGGTGACGTGGTCACACGTTTTAACGTAATCCCACCCAGTTTTTCGGCGGTGGAATGTGTGATTCATGACCCTGTCACCTCCAATACAGGAGTTCTAGCACAGCACTGTGCTGGAACTCTTGTGACAGCTGAGATGGGAAGACTGCTCTCCCCTCTCACTGTGAACAAGGAGCGGCAGGGTTAATTTTTAACCCTGCCGCTTTGCTCCCTGCATTGGCGGCCAGTGAGGAGAAACTCGGCAGCCGGGGGGAGGACGGAACCAGAGGAGAGAGGTAGGTGCGGGATAGGTACATTTAGTCCTGCCTTCCCAAAGCAGGACTAAATGTAGAAGGCAACTTACCGCCCGGCACCTAGAACTTTATGTTCTGGGCGTCGGTGGATTCCACACCGCTGCCACCCCTTTGCCCCCTGCCGCCCCGAGGCCTGGCCTCGGTGGCCTTGTGGGGAATCCGAGCCTGGATATCACCTCTGGTCCATGCAAGGAAAAGCGTTCCTTCATTTAGAGCTGGGCTAAGTGCAGAATAGGAAAGGTACTTCCCTACACAGCTTGTCCTTGAGCGATGTCCAATGTGCCACCAACAATCCACAACACCACTCCAACTCATCAGTAATCCCATGAGCAAGTTAGTGGGAGATAGTATGATATCTAAATAACTTGTCTCAGGCAGAGGGCCCAGCTGCTTCCCCCCTTGCCTCTGGACCTTTACAGGGCTGTCTTTAATGCAGGGCAAAAGGGGCAGTTGCCCAGGCCTTGTCATTGCTGAGGGGCCCAAAGCAGCTGCCCCTTGAGCCTGCAAAAGATACACACGCAGCACCGTTCTTTTCACTATGCGATCAGCATTGCATAGTGTTGCTCTGCTGTACGCTGAGTGGCGTGGCCACATGATGTCTCACGGGGGTCACATCTCACGCAATGCTAAAGCCTGATGAAGGCACCCTGTGCGGTCCCAAAAGCGCTTGTTGGTCATATGACAAAAAACTTCAATAAATTAAGCTTTTGCTATCCTAAAAGGACTGGTGTGCTGGTGACATTTCTATAATTTTGCTGACATTCGCGGCGCCATCCGCAGTCACTGCGAGCACCCCCCACTACAAGGGACATATCGGTGAGGAGTGCGACAAGGATAGTACTTATTACTTAACATCTCACGCAGGGTCACGTCTCCCTCTGATGTCTTCTCCTATCTGCTCTGCAGGAGAAGAAAGTTGCGGGAGGTGGGGGCGTGATGGGGGCATGGCGTCGCTTTTAGGGGCGGGGGGAGGGGAAAAAGAAAGTGTTTGCCTAGGGTCCAATTAATATTAAAGATGGCCCTGGACCTGTAGCAGTCATGTAGGCTTTTACATCAATATTAATGCCAGCCAGCATATTGACAGCTTTGTGATAGTCCACATTAGAGATTTATGATCTCTTTAACCTAGAAGCTGTCTATTCAGCTATGGATCACACTGTTTCCCTTAAAAGGCTGTCTTACATTACCCATAGGTCTATGTGAAGCCTGCCCAAAACAATATAAAGATTGGACATTCTGCAGAACACAGCTTACAGTGATATAGCCTCACATTCTTATTGCATGTATGTAGGCAGGCAGTCCAAGCACGCAGTCATTTTTCTGACTGTATTCCAAATGTTATCAGTAGAAGGAACTCACTGATCACCAGTTTATCTCAGCTTATCTCTTATTACCAAGAGGAAATAGATCTATCAAGGTACTCAGTTTAGTGACTTGTGTTGCTTTCTAAGAGACCACGTAGAGGGCCTTAAAAAAAATGCTTCCTTGGTGTGCAGTTCATCTCACATTTTCTTAAAGAGTCAATTGTATTACAAATATACATACACATCATAAACTGGGGATTTTTGGCACATTGTTTCAAAAAAAATAAAAAATCTATAGGCTGGAATCAGAAATGCAGCTTTGTATTGCATCCACGGCAAAGTTTGAAGCAGAATCACCTGAATAGTCTTCTGGCTCTACCGCCTCATAGGAGAGTGCAAATCCGCTTCTGAATACTTGGAAATCAGAGATGAATTTCAGGCTGACTTCATTTTTTGTGATAAGCAAAGGCCAAGGACGATCACTTCCACAGAATTTCCCTGTGAAGAAAGCATATCTGTTACGTGAAGTATGATGACAATGTTGGTGAGAAGATTGGGACAATGGAGAAAAACTGTGTTTACGTTTTAAAGGGAAAGTATAATGAGTCCTTTTCTACATAGTAGCTATGTGCTCTTTACCCTCCATGTTGTAAATTAAACCTTGTCCTGAATTGCAAATCTACACAGTGATAAATCAAGTTTAGGGGAAGAAGATAGCAAACAATATAGACAATAAATATAACAGATGTGTAAGAAACCTGCACCATTGGATCTTTCTTGCCATCTGGTTGGTTTTGCTGTGTGTGTACGCCCAAAAGATGTGCCACCGTCCATCTAGTTCCCCAATGCTCATGCACTTTAGAACTAGTTGTGCATGCCAGCACTTGTGAATGCATGTAAAGGCTGCCCTGTGATTGGCTGGTCACTCTTTAAAGATATAGCAAGCCTGCTGCAGGGTGTCCATTTTGGAGCGTACAGTTAGCTCTACAGTGTGCTTTTCTGTTGCGGTGACTTCTGTGTCACTGGGGCTGCTGGAGGAGCCTGAGGGCTAGCCTCCTTCCTAGAGACTATGGACCTAGGACTATAGAGACCCCCCTTGTGGGTTGAACTGGGTGTCCGGGGCCCATGGACGGCTGTTGCAGGGGTGCCTGGCCCTACAGCCGTCCAATTTCACAATTCAATACCGGCTCAGGAAACCCAATGTTAATGACAATGGTACACATATCAGCCCTCCCATTCAAGCTATCGGACCAATCCCTGCTGACCCTGTTTCAAGTCCTCATTTGCATGGCCAGAGGACCTAAGTGAGGACAAGAGGGGACTTTACAATTGACCAATAGGAAGGTGGTCGGTTGGGCCACCTTCAAACTGTTACATAGTTACATAGTATTTGAGGTTGAATAAAGACATATGTCCATCAAGTCCAACCCATTGTGTGTGTGTGTGGGTGTTGTTTATAAAAGTGTGTGTGTGCATCCAATAAAGGAGATTCCTGTTTGAACTTACATACAGCCTGCCTGGTGTTTGTTCTGAGCTATCACCACTGGATACGAACGGCACATAGCTGTAGTTCGAATCCCGAATTATCGGACGACTGAAAAATCAGACGCTGCGGTCTGAAATCTGAGGAGTGCCGGGAGAGTGGAACCGAGCGAGCAGGGACTCGTTACACTAGGCTTTCCCAACCTGGCTCCAAAATCTTAATTCTGATTTCTGCTCTCTGTTCCTGCTCTGGCACTTGGACTCTGGCACCGGCTCTTGGACTAGCTAATACAAACCTTTGGTTTTGCTACCTCTACTGTTTACTACATGGTACTGTATCCTGGTATGATCCTCTAGCTCTTACCAAAGAGACCTGGGTAAAAGGCAAGTCTAACCTCAACCTTCTTTCATTTGACCCTCTAGTATTGATTTATCTTCTCTTGTTCAACCCCGTTTAAAGCAGGGACTCTGTTCAGACTAGGTAATTTAATGAATAAGAACCTGGGGAGCAATGGAGTACAAAGAGAGCTCATAAAGCCTTCCAGCAAAGCAGCTTCTTAAAGGTGAATTTCACTGCAGAAGTAATTATTAAGTCTGAATGAGTAACTGACCCTTACAAGATGATGAAGAAGATTAGGATATGGATGGACTAGAAGTATGAATGGAACAGTGCATAGTGCATCAGAAGATTCTAAAATAACTGTGATTGACGAATATGACATATAAGAGGTGTGTTCTTACAGAGTACTTGACGTGTTTTCTATTAAAAAGTGGAAATGTACTGCAGGGATTTTGTATTTTACGAAATTCCTTTTTGTATTTTTTCGTGAATTCTGTAGTCAGCATTGGACTGTAGTCAGCCTCATTGTACCTCAACAGGCGCGCAGGGTGTATTTTTTTCTGCCACATGTTATTTGAGCTTGCTCCAGCTGGATGTGCTAGAGACATATGATCTTGTGTTATGGATATCTGTTAGTCTGGCCATCCACTGGGCCTGGGCCACTTGCTGAGACATGCTGGGGGACTAAATAAATATCTGAGCCACTTCCTGTCCTGTAACTTCCCTCTGGGGCTTTTGCCATGTGAGGATATCAGCTTAGAGGCCAATCTCTCCTAAGCCTTGGGCCTAGGCACATGGAAAGATGCAGGGATATCCCCTCTTGGGAGGAAACCCTGCAGGTGTTTGCTGCTGGAAAAAAAAAAACATATAGACTATTGGAAGCAAACTGTGACTGCCTCTCACATATGAAGATGTGTTGAGAGACTGGTTGAATGGAAAGTTATATACAGAAACATTTTCAATGCTGTCCTAATTTGGAATCTAAAAGTGAGACTCCACTTGAACTTGAGTCATCAGGGTGTCTAATCTTTCAAGGGGTCCAGTCAGCACATTCTGTGATTTAAAGGTAGGTAACCATCAGAAGCTTAAAGAGAGACTTTAATCAAAGATCTAGAGAGATTGAGGCCTAGTCTAGAGCATGAGATACAGTGGGATATCCTGACCACACCTAAACCTCCTTCCTATATTGCTGATGCAATTAACCTTTTTCTATATTAAAGGTGAAGGCTTTTGTGACTTTTCTGTAAGTAAATGGAAAGATAAATATTCATGTGTAACTATTGAAGGTCAGTACAAATAATGCTACAGTAGCACAAAGCTATATATGCCCTTGGGAAATATCTAACTTTTAGCATTTTAAAATTGCGGTCACTTGTTGGATACGTACAGCATAAGACTCACCAATGACAGATCCATTTTCCAAATACACAGCTAGATAATCCATGTCACAAGAGTAATCAAATTCCAGGTCAAAGTGATCGAATGTGAGCAAAATGTGCTTTCCTTCAGGAACGGATATCGTCCATTTACACTTCCTGGGATAAAAAGTAGATTGCGATCACTATATGGGTCAGAAGACATTCGCATTATAAGGTAGGGAAATGTGAAAACAAAGTTTCCCTACTCTTTTGCCTCTACTCCCATAAGCTGAAGCAGCCCATCCTCCTCTCTATGCCTACTGAATTCTCACTGCCTAGGTCCGCCGCAATGTTTACATCCTTCCTCCCGCTTCTTCACCACATGTGCACAGTAGGATTCCATAAACGAGTAGACTCAATAACTATAGAGCTTAGCGGGAGTAGGCTGGGCTACTTCAGCTCTGGGGAGTGGGGGAAAAAGGAAAGGAAGCTTACCCTTAGGAATCAACCCAGGGTAAAGTCCTACAGTGAAGAAAGTAATAAAGGGGACACACCACCAGTCATTAGACTCCAAAGTAAAAGTTTTTTCATTCATAAACAGGATGACATGATGCCAAGCAGCCAACACATTCTGGGGGATGTCCACCTTATCAGGGCTTAAACTGCTGCATGTACGTAAAAGGCTGGAATATAATAAAATGAATCAAATGTCTTCTCTGTATTGATAAGAAGTAGCATTTGCCCGTGTATGGAAGTCAACTGTGTGTAGGGAAATCTATGCCTCATTGTACTGTCTTTATTTTTATACATAACTGGGTACATAGAAACATTGATATTTTCAACTTTTTGTTGGTAGAAATGGCAATTCTTACACTTGCCCCTGTAGCATAATGTGCTATGATAATTCTGCAATAGCCAAAACTTCCCAAATAGGACAGAGTTTCAAGGGAAGAAGCCTATATTAGTGATACAGGTTGACATACTTTATTTTTTCTGTCCCTTTCCCTTTAGGACATAATTAAACATATTGGGGCTCCATAGAAAAACATTGATGGGTCTCCTGGCTAACTCCCTCTGTAGTAGCTTGTGTCAGCTGTGACAATCTGTGTCATTGATTGTAGCATAAAGTATGACTAAATCAAAAACAGGCACCAGGAGACCTGTCAGCAAAGTCAGTACCAGGGCCATCTCTATAATGAGGTATCCTGAGGTGGCATCTTATTGGGTCACATTGGGGGGGTGGGGCAGCAGACACACCTTTCCATCCAGAGCATCCCAAATTGCTAAGAGCTGTTAGCAACCTGTGACGCTCTGGCCGGGATCCTGCCCAGCTCACTGACCTCACTGGTTAGCAGGAGCTGAGCGGGGCACTCTGGATGGCATCCCGCCGAGCTCCTGGCAACCATTGACATCAGTGAGCTGGGTGCGATGCCAGTCAGAGGTACCGTGCACTCCCCCCTTCCATGCACTGCATAGCAAACGTTGTAGGGACACGCCTGATCAGTACACTACAAAAGCCCAGTGCTGGGAATAAAAGTTATAGTTGTAATAGCAGAAATAATAAACATAAAAATGCTGTCCGATAAAGTTTTTTTAGATGAAGAGGGATTTTTGGCTACATTAGGCATACAGGGTTCATACAAGTCTGTGGCAGAAGTTCAGGGGGCAATAAATCTACACTGCTCAGACAGCTAAATGCTTCTTCCTGTACAGATGTGGATCTGAGACTAGTGACAGATCTGATGTCAGTCCTTCTATACTGAAAACATAACAGTTTAGTTTTCCTAACAGCCACCCTAATGGGACCCCTCCTAACCAAGGGGCCAAAGCAGCCACATGGGCTGCTATGGCTGTTGTCACTTTCTTTCTTGACTTTTACTTACTGGGATGTAAAGATAGTATTTCAATGCAATTGTTTAGGGATGTTCAGATACCAGTTCAGATACCAGTGCCGATACTTGGCATTTTCACACAAACCACCAGGGTTGCAGCGGTTGCAGCTGTGACTGGGCCCTGGCGCTCCACTACTGTACCTAAAATCATTAGTTTGTAGTGTCTTAAGAAAGCTGTCAAATGAAAATTAACAAAAATGTATCAGTAATTGGTATCTGTGAGTACTTGGATAAGTATCAGTACTTGTACCTGGTCTGGTTTGTACTTGGTCTAGTCTTGGAGCTGGAACATTATCAGTACTTGTACAAAGTACGATTATTGGTATCTGGACATCCCTACAATTGTTTAATCTAATTATTTAAGCAAGAATGTAATGTTCTAATAATAACTCTTTAATGAGGAAAAACATACTTACTCATTATTTAAATAATAGTTACTGGGCGGCTGGGGTAATTTTAAAGTTCCTGAAGTTCCCCTCAGGAGCTGATTTTTCCCACTGCAGCGTGCTGTGGGTGACAGGACAGAAGACTCAGCTGATCACATTGCTGGGGTCAATATTAAGCAATTCAATTGCAGTGTATACTTACCGAGAGCATTGCTCACGTTAAATCTATCTAGTAATAGGCAGAAAAGAGAAAAGTCATTAAAGGATGCTTCAATTGGTCATGAAATGAAAGTAAAAAGCACTGAAAGGCATATTTCCATATATCTAAGGTCCTTGGGACACATACAATGGGAAATAGACATGTACGAATCGTTTAGTTCCAAATTGAAATTCAGATGAAATTTCGGAAATTCGTAGATTCGGAGCATCCGAATTTCCGAAATATAACATATCCGAAATCATCCAAAAGTATCCGAATCCAAAATTTCGGATTTGGAACTAATTTCGTCCAAATCCTGTGCGTGCACTGTTAACATTAAAACAGATAAAAACAAATTAAGAAAATTATTTTAATGTCCCTTTAATAGTAAAGACAGCAACCAGAAATGACAAATGTGCCAATTCTGCTACCCCACCTCAAGTTGAATTTTCGGGAATTCGTCCGAATTCCGAATCCGAATCAGATCCGAATACGAATCCGATTCCCGAAACGAAACACATATAGGATCCGAATTCCAAAAACGAAATAAACAAAATCCGAAACGAAACAAATTTTTAGCCGCTGCACATGTCTAATGGGAAATACCAATAAAGGATCTAGACATATGATTTTTTTTTTTTAAACTAACCAGCTATGAAATAATACAAACATCAATGAAGCCATAATAATATAATAAAATATGTTCTGATGGCATGAATCAGGAGCCTGCTGGGCCCCTGCCACAGCTCTGCTCTCTGCACAGGTTGTATGCAGCCCAATGATAATGTCACTCTTTCTTTTACAATGTCTGGGCTTGCAAAGGCATTTGGTGCACATAAAGTGGATTTATATCCTTTGTGGCTAACGAAAAATATATTTAAATTAAAGTTTCTGTGCCTGAAGTTTAGCTTTAAATATTCATATGCAATGTAATACAAGTTCTCAGGTAAAGGCATACAAAAAAAGGATGGCAGTTACCTTGGCTGAGGTTTAGATTTAGCCATTCAAGCATTTTTTTAACATCTGTGAAGATCCCTGGTGACCCTCTCTTCTCTGGGAGCTGCAACAAATTGTTGGACCAACTGCGTGCACATCCCATGCCCCACGAAGTGACACCAACCAGAACCCACCTCCCGTGAATTCGGGGGCAGAGGAACGGACCCCCAGAGTCACCCTTAAAAAGAAATGACATAAAAACACTGTAACCCTTTGGCAATACTTGCTCAGTTTTGTCCTTAATATTTGAATTACTCTAATTTATCTTGGCCACATTTGAAATTAGACCCAAATCTGAATGATACATCTAAGATGAAGACTTACAAACATAAGATTTGCCAAATGTTGGTGATGCTTGGTGGGATCCTCCATATCACTTTACACCAGTCCCATTTTTTTGCACCCTGTCTTGCAGCCAATGGGCAGAAGAAGTTGTTAAAAACAACACCACCATGTGAAAACATTGATGTGGCTGCCTGTGAAATGAATGGCAAACGCACTCACCAATTCACAGCCAGCTTCAAAGCAAGATGCACGTGGAAAGGCTTTACACATACAAAAACAAACATTTCCCAGCACGCTCACCAGCTAGCCTGCAAAAAAAGTACACTGTCCAACTACTACGGTAAGCATAAAAACACAGGTTTTAGTTGCACAACTGTTGCAAAATATGTGGAAGACGCACAGCGTCATCAAGGCACCTCTGCATAGTGTGGTCCTAATTTTAATTTATAAGAGCCTCTATCTTGGAGCATATTTATTGCAAAGGATGAATTGGGTGTAGGTTCCAGTTGAATTTGGTGCCGGGACACACTGGGGGCTTCAGCTACCATTGTAATGTGCGGAGCTTCTGCTGTGTCCCTGTGCCTTTAAGGGGGTTGGGCTACCTTCTTGCCAACCTGCACCCAATTCATCCTTTGCTATATGCTCCAAGATGGAGGCTCTCATAGATTAGAGTTAGGACCGCACCATACAGGAGGAGCCTTAACGAGGCAGTGCGTTTTCCACATGTTTTGCAAAAGTTAGGCATTTAAAACCTCTGTTTTTAACCTTAGTAGTTGGACAGTGTACTTTTCTTTGCAGGCTGGCTGGTGAGTTTGCTGGAAAATGCTTGGTTTTGTACTTTGGCTACCTGCACACACAGATAAAAACATCTATGAGCTGTACAGAGCCATGCTGGTCTTCAAAGCCAACTTGAAGCTAAGATTAAGTCAGTTTAATACATTCCAGGTGCCTAAAAAAGATGTTCAATGCCTTAAAGGAGAATTATGAGGTGAGTGATTTTCACTCAGCCTCATAATCTGAGCCGACCTGTGACAATGAAACTGTCACAGGTCGGCTCAGTAGATCGGGAAGTGAGCGAACACATACCGGCGCTAGCTCACTTCTCGATCCTGTGCCGGCAGAGAGCCGTGACAGGGGAGGGACTGGATTCCCCCATCCCCTGTCCGATCCTCCTGCGCTGACTGGCGGAACTGACGGGGGAGGGGGCGGGTACAGCTGGCTCTGCCTCTAGATAGGCAGAGCCAGCTGTCACTCATGCAGCTGGGTGGATCCAGACATAATTGTAGGGATCCGTTCCGGCTGCGGCGTCTCAGCATACCGCGAGCTGTAGCTCGTGGTATACTGAGCTTTGGGTGACGGGAGGACGCTAGTTTGTGGCCTCCCGTTACCCTTAGGAGAACTATGGGGAAAAGCCCTAACCCCATAGTTCTCCTCTAATAGTTTATGTTCTTTCTAAAGGTGCTCATACACCTGACGATTACCGTACGATAATCGCGGGTGATCCCGCGATCGTACTATAATCGGCAGGTGTATGGGCAGCGTGCGACTTTCATCTTACGAGCATGCTAGAAAACCCGCCGAAAATCGTACGATTTTCGGCGGGTTGGTAGCGCGATCTCAAGACGAAAGCCGCATGGGCCGTGTGCGCAAGTGCACACTGCCCGCCCAGCATTGCAATCATCCGCAAGCCCTCCAGTGAGCGTGGAAGGCTTGCGATGATCGCAAGTACGATCTGCCTGTCCAAGATGGGCAGGTCGTACGAAATTGTAATCACCTTACAACCATCGCACAACGAAAGCCACGGCCTAAGTAGAAACACCTGTCCCTGCCAGCAGCTGGTGGCTTTCTGGGGAAGCAGTGGTCTCATTGCAGAGGTTTGACATGATAGCTGTGCTGTTGGCAAAGCTCATGCTCCCCGCTGATTGGAGAACTCTAGATATCACTCTACAGAGAGATCACTGCTTCCACTGCTTCTCTGCAGCAGGCTCAGGCTGTGGCTGTTTAGAAAGAAAACAAACTGTAAGGCATTGAACACTTTTTGTTTTGAGGCACTATGGATCTGTTTAGCTAATTTAAATTGAAAGTTCAATTGGGCTTTAAACTCAATAGCATGCACTCAGCACTGTATGGAGGTTTTGCCATGAATGTTGACCCCCTTTTTTTTTACCAGTCTCCTAGGTCAGACCTCTCCACTAGCACTATGAAATAAAATTGTAATTAAAGAACCCTTCCATTAGATTTGCTGTTGGGACATTGGGCAAGAATAAAATGGGCTATTACTGATGTTTAATTAAAGTATTACCTGCACAATCTAAACCTTACCAAAGCGTTCTGAGGTCTTCCAGAATTATTTTAAAGCAAGCTGCAATGGCAGTAAAACAATGCACTTTTAAACTATGTTAGGGTGCTGTGGATGTTGTCATTGGGCATGCTAAGCTGCTCAAATTAAAACAAAAAAATAATTACACATCCATTTTCATCTTAATTGTTAAATAATAATTAGATGTATTTATTAATTAGATTAAGAATGTTTTTACTGTTAACTGTGCTTTCCCAATGTAGGGATGGTTGTAAATGTGGCAGTATCAAGAACTTGTGCAACAATATCAAGCAAGGTATTATCAGCAGAATGATTCCTTGCAACAAAGGATCATCAGCAGAATGATTCATTGTAGAAAACTAGTGGACAGTCACATTGTCAACTTTGTGGATTTATTTCATAGTCATAGCAGGATCTGAGATTGACAGTTCCACCTCCTCCTCATTTGACTGCTTATTAGTTGACTTCCTGATAGCAGAGAAGGCACTCATTGCATGGGTCAATAGGCATGTTATTCAAATAACATAGTGCACAGCATTACGGGTGCATCCTATCACTGTAACAAGGATACTCTTATTTGGTCAATATAAAGGGCCCTTTACCAGATCACATAATGCTGGAAATATATGGATTTATAATTCAACTGATTGCAGATTATGATTAGATGGATTGCAGAGTGACTCTCTGATAAATACCCATGTTCAACCTGCTTTTCCTTGACCCCTTACAGAACAATGACAGCCACAGGAGGACATTTATCAAGCACATTTTTGACACAGTTGCAAACCAAGTTGCCTCTTATTCAGCAAAATCCCTGGGACAGTTTTCTTGCATGTTCCCAGGTAGCCAAAACCAACAGTTTGCAAAGGTCTACCATACCAATAGAAGACCTCCAACCATTGTGATAGCGCTGATAATGTTATGGCTGCTTCTGGGACTTGCCAGTGTAAGATGTGTGGACATGTCAATGATTAACAAAATGGCATTCAAAATTAAAACCTGGCATGCATCTTTTCCTCCCTCTGGAAATCCGGCACATACTGCAGTTTGAAATGTTGCACGTGGACCCAAAGTTTGCATCGTACGCATACATGCCTCTTGTTCTACAATGGGCAGTGTCACCTGTTGTAAAATCTTAGCTACTGGACCATCTGGAAGATCAGAAAATAAAGAAACATAAAATATCTCCCTCTACAGGCCTGGAATGTAAAGGAAAACTGTACAGTTGTGGCTTGGGTTTGCAAATATTTTGCTAAATTGGAACACTTCTGACAATCAGAAGGTTCAGATCAGAGGTATAAATGGGATTTCAGAGCACTGGAAGATATACAGAGATTTTACAGCATTTTGGAAACACCGTAGAACCTCTTTACAGAACATATTTGCTTGTCTCATTTCCATCACAGACAAAAAAAATTAGGGGTTTTACCCCTTATTGCTGAGCAGTCTAAACATCTATGGCTGCCCTTTTTCTGCTTTTAGGCCATAGCAAGCACCCTCAGCCTTCCCCTATTACACATTTTATTCAAGACTAGTAGTCTGGAAGCATGTAGGCTTTGGCACAATCAACCACCTGCAACACTAGCAATTAGGTTGACTGTTATTACACGAGGATAAGAGCCAATTAACCAGACAAGAGATGTTTTTTGTCTGCTCAATATGTGGTGCAAGTGTTCAGGATGAGTAGAGTGATTTTGCTATCAATTTTGATTGCGAGATTTCTTCACACTTACCATGCAGGCTTCTTAGATGAAATCAGCTTACAAAAAGATCACATGGTTCATCAACAAAGCCATATGATCACCATATCAGTGCTGCCATGGTGACCACAGGACATGTTTTATCAACAAAGTGGTACTGCCATTGCATTTCTGTGTTAGTGCATTTGATGTGCATCTAGAAAAATAATACTTTTCTTGAAGAAGACAGCAACAAGTTAAAATATATGATGATGATGAGGATGATGATAATAATAATAATGAAAATTTGAAAACAAAAGATTTTTTTTCCATTTGTATGTAAGGTTAAGGTTAGGATCTTTCATTCCTCAATATCTAATGTTATGTTTTGAGCTAATGAGGAGCCATATTTTGGCATAAGGAAAGGACTATGACAGTTGGAAAGAAGCTTACATAACACACATTAGCCATATAAAACCCATTGCATCCTGAAAACCACTTTCCTCGGCCCTATCCATGGCAGCATATCCTTGCCAAGGATTCGTGCACCACCTCCTTCAGAGGGGAGGCTACCTGGGCGCCCTCACTCCCATGGTCCCGAGGGATAACTCCAAGGCAGCTAGTGCAGACCAGTCATTCTTCTGAATCACACCGCTACAGAGAGAAACATCGCTCTCCTTCAAGAAAGAGTTCAGCAAAACACCATCATTCATCCTCTTCTCCTGAGCCCTCATAAAGACCTAAGAGAAATTCTTGTTGGGCATGTGGCAGTGTCCGGTTAACCATAAAACTGTCCTGTGCTAGCTGCCTTGGAGATATCTCTAGGGACTATGAGAGTGAGGGAACCCAGATAGCCTCACTTCTGATGGAGGTGATGCACGAATCCTTGGCAAGGGTATGCTGCCATGGATAGGCACCAGGAAAGGAAAATTACAGGTATGTATGATACAATTTTCTGTTTTCTTTCACCTTCTTAATTGAATGTCCCAATATTTTGCCAAAACTTTGGTAGTTTTCCCCATCCCTAGTTTTTCTCAATGCTAGTGATCAACCTTAATGGTGATTTTACAGAAGGAAGTCAGATTAGGAAGGGAAAAGTTGCCTGGGCAAGCCCATAAATAAAACTCATCCTTGGTCAACCTATTATATCAGAAGTCTCTCACGTTCCAACGTGCGTCCCCATCCAAGTGCAACACACAGATAACCTGGTGGAAAAATTTCATCTGGGCTTGGCAAGCAAGCTGGTTGGATTTTACCATCTGCAAATACAGAAATATTCAATTTACAACATTTCCAAGGTCTGTTATTTTGCCATAAATATCAAGCAAAGCATGAAAAAATAGAAGAAAGTAGAATAAGGAAATATGGAGATATTTAAAGTAATGAGATATACAGTACACAACCAATCTAGTTTTGTGCCTTTTTAAAAATATTTTTAGCAAATCAAACCCACGGGGCTTCTTTTTTGTATAGCTGAGAATGTGTTAAATAATTTTTCATTTGCTGCTGACGTTCTGTAGATCTAATCACTATTGGGGATGATCTTACCTTACCTTGCATAAAAAAAAAAAAATCTTAAGACACAGTTATAAAACACTAGGGCATGCTTTACAAATGTTCCATCTGCTTCTCTTGCTTTGGGACTATAAAGCAAGTGAACCCCATTCATTAAAGTTACACTTAACTCAGGAGCTAAATCTAAAAAATCGCATTCAAGTACCTTAACTATTAATAAAAATGTATCTTATATGTGAATCATTCAGCTGTAGTTCCTCAAATCATCTCTGAATTGGTGCTGACATTGTCCTTCCTTCTGGAGGGGGGCTACTTTTGTTTTCCATGGTCCTTTGTGTGTGTTGTAAAGTAGTCACCGCTTCAAGCTCACTCCCGGTCTACCAGTTTGTATTGACATTCTAGTCTATCTACTTTTGTTTCCCATGGTCCGTGTGTGTTGTAAAGTAGTCACCACTCCAATATCTCTCCCATGATGGACTACAATCTCATGCTTAGTTTACTAATTTGTATTGAGATTGTAGTCCATCACAGGAGCGACTACTTTGCAACACACACAGGGACCATGGGGAACAAAAGTAGCCCCCCTCCAGAAAGAAGGACAGTGTCAGCACCAAGTCAGAGATGATTTGAGGATCTACAGCCCAGTGAGCAGTGGCGTAACAATCACCATAGCGACCCAGGTGGCCGATATGGGGCCCGGGCACAGGGGGGCCCGGACAGGGCATCCCTCTGATGCCGTGCGGGCTGCCTGATGCATCCGAATTCCGAATTGCAGATATAACGAATGCAAACGAATCCGAATTTCCGATTCGTTTTTTAAACGAACTTTCGTTTTTTTAAACGAACTTTCGGTTTTTTTAAACGAACGTTCGTTTTTTTAAACGAACTTTCGGTTTTTTTAAACGAACGTTCGTTTTTTTAAACGAACTTTCGTTTTTTTAAACAAACTTTCGTTTTTTTAAACAAACTTTCGTTTTTTTAAACGAAGTTTCGTTATTTGGACTAACTTTCGTTGCAGCAAAGTGACATTTGAAAACAAAAAAAAATGTTTTCCTCTTAAATGTCACTTTGCTGCAACGAACGAACGAAACGAAATTTTGTACGGATTACCGCTAACGAATTTCGTCCAAATCCGAGTTCCGAAACGAATTGACTTTCGGACCCGATTTCCGAAAAACAAAATAAAGCAAAATCCGAATCAAAACAAATTTTTTGCTGGTGCACATGTCTAATGTTATGTACCTAGAAGCTTGTAGTAGAAAAAAAGCCAGTGCTACTTTATTTCATCTCTTTTCTATCGTACATTTTGATAAGAACATCTTATTTGAGGAACATCTCTTACCAAATTTTATGTTCTCATTCAGCACTAAAATGGCGATGTCATAGTTGATTGGCTGGCTTTGGAGAAAGTTGGGGTGTATAATCACTTCAAGTATGGAGAAAACCATCTCAGAATCTTCTTTGACATTGAAATCATGGTCTCCAATGCATACCTTAAAGAGACCTGTAATGTTCCTGTGAAGATAAAGAAATCACCTAGCCAATTCCAGACAAGATATGGAAACTAGTGGACAGGACAGAGCTGTCCAAGGGTAACATGTTAAATAAAACGTTGTGATTAAAGTGAGTACAAGGTAAATCATCTTGATAGTACATTGCCATCAATTGTACAGCCTGAGCTGGAAAAGTATTACGCAGTGGTTCACTCGCTTTTAATTAAAAAAAACAATTGACAGAGCTGTCCACAGGGCAGGTAACGGCAAGGCACGATCCCTATGCCATACTAATAAATGTGACTAAATCATAGGAATATAGTTATGGGGAAACTTTGTGTAAACAAGCAAGACTAGTCGGATCAAGACCTAGGCTCTTTGACAGCTACTGACTTTTGCCTGATACAATACTACCATCTAGAGGTTAAAAAAGTGAGATACATCTTGCATAGGGTCTCGTGCAAGTCTTGAGGGGCACCGCCCGCATGTGGGCTGCCAATTGTTCTAACAAACGTAAGTAGCTAAAAGCGAGTTGAGGACTTCACACATGGAACTCTGACCAAGAGATGGGCGTTAGGGGACTTCATAATGGAACTCCACTGACCAAGAGAGCACATCACCATGCTAAGAAGGGATTCGTATGGGATGGCTTTCTTGTTAATGAGGAAGACGGGTGGCAAGTCCTTACACGCTGCACGGCTTTCCGGCTAATCACAAAGCCAGGTTACGAGTCATTACACGCCACCTGGCTTCCTGAATGGGTCTTCCGGTACTCTGTAATTGGTATCGGCGAGTACCGAAAAGAAAATTATCGGTACCCGTACTCTGTACCAAAATACCGGTATCGGTGCATCCCTCATAAAAATACAGCCTGGCCAAAAAATGTCACACACCCTAATATTTTGCTGGACCGCTTTTAGCTTTGATTACGACACACATTCACTGTGGCATTATTTCGATAAGCTTATGCAATGTCACAATATTTATTTCCATCCAGAGTTGCACTTATTCTTCACCAAGATCTTGTAGTGATGATGGGAGAGTTGGACCACTGTGTAAAGTCTTCTCCAGCACATCCCAAAGATTCTCAATGGGGTTGAGGTCTGGACTCTGTGGTGGCCAATCCATGTGTGAAAATGATGTCTCATGCCCCCTGAACCACTCTGTCATAATTTGAGCCCGATAAGTCCTGACATTGCCATCTTGGAATATGCCCAATGTGCCATCAGAGAAGGAAAAATCCATTGATGGAAAAATCTGGTCATTCAGTACATTCAAGTAGGCAGCTGACCTCACTTTTTGGGGACCTAATGTTGCTAAACCTAGACCTATTATCCAGTGGGAGACTCTTTCACATTTGCTTAGCTAAATCCAGGTGGTGACTTTTTTTTTTGGACAGGCAGTGTATATCTTGTGCAATACCTCCCACGTTACATAGAATGTCCTTGCTGAGTTCAAGAGAAGATTTTAGGAACATATTAACAATATAACAAGTGGTTATAAACAGCATCATGTCTCACTCCAGTTTTTACTAGATAGAATCCAGGCACACTGGAGAACATCTAATGTGAAAAGAGAATTATCTTTAAAAAAATGTCTAAGCTTAAAAATGAATAACACTTATTGAAATGAAAAGAAGATTAAGGACCTGTGTTGATGGCCTTTTGTTTGCTTCACGTGGGTTTTGCATTCTTATGCAATGCTATGGGAATGCAAAACCCTGTTAAAGTAGGTCAAAGTCAGATCAGAAACAGGTCAAATGCAGATCAAATGTCTCTGTCAATGTATTCTTAATCATTTTAGAAGCATCTCAAACTGATGTGAAACTGATCTCATTGACACAAGCCCAAAGCCTGTTGACACAGGCTTCAATACTCACCAGTCCCACTGTTAGTGACTCCAGGCTTCGTTCTCTTGCAGAGCTACACCTGTTAAAGAACCTTCAAGCACTGACACTTCCGGGTGTGTGGCATGCCTGCTTCCGCCACTCAACCAACGGCCACTACATTACTACTGTGTCCTTGCGATCTCTCACTGCTGTCCAAGTTCTGGACTTCCATGAAATTCAGGCGAGCCTGAGAAACATGGGGGATGGCTGGAGGGGGCATTACTTTCACTGCCACCTAGAAGTGATCAAGCGATCTCCCACTGCTCAGGCAGCAATCAGGTATTTAAGGGAACTCTTACTGCTTCCATCCTGAGAATGTTTTTAGTTGTCCTGGGCTCCCATGAAATTCAGGTGAGCCTGTTAAATATAGGAAGTGGGTTCAGGAAAGGGGCACCACCTTCACTGCTATGTAGAAGTGATTGAGCAATCTAGGGCAGAGATAGGGAGATCAAGCTGAGAACATTTTTAAATGGCCCAGGCTCACCGGAAATTTGTGGGGACTCAGGACATCCAAACATGTGCAAGATAGGGGTTCATAGACGAGGCACTACCTTCAACGCAACTTAGAAGTGGCCAGGCAGTACTAAGTACACAAACAACAATCTTAATTATGTATGTGCATACTTACACATAGAATATATAGTCTTACTTGTCAGTAACGCAGTGAGCAGCTGTTATAACATGCCTCTCGCTAACAAGGGCTCCTCCACAAACATGTTTCGATTTTCTTGTTATAGATACCTGAGCAAAATTTTAAGAAATAGAATTAATACATAATGAAAATAGTTCTAATTCATAGAAATTAGTACTTTTTTTATAGTTACTAGGGATGTTTAGATACCAGTTCAGATACCAGTGCCGATACTTGGCATTTTTATGAGAACTACCGGGGTTGCAGCGGTTGCAGCTGGGACCTGGCTCTGGCGCTCCACCACTGTCCTGAAATCATTAGTCTGTATTGTTTTAGAAAAACTGTCACATGACAATAAACAAAAATGTATCAGTACTCGTACTTGTATCTGTGAGGACTTGGGCAAGTATCAGTACTTGTACTTGCAAAAATCAAAGCATCTCTTTATAGATGTTTATAAAAACAAAATCATACAATAATACAGAGATGTACAAATCCCAGGAGCTCCGTGTGCTCCTTACACACAGCTGCCTCCTAACTTTTGAATTTTTCTCTAGTCGAGTCTTGGAGCTGGAAAAGTATCTGTACATGAGTACGGTACTTGGTATCGGTGCATCCATAATAGTTACATATGTTCAGTAGAGACATATGTCCACTCACTCAATGTTTTGCTGGAAGGGATGTTGGTGCTGGGGGAATTCTTGCTTGGGAGTGGGGAATATTTGTGTTGGGGAAATGTCTACAGCCGAGTGATACACAAATAAGATACATTTTTGTTAATATTTAGGGTACTTGAATGTATTTTTAAGATTTAACTCCTGAGTTTAGTGTCACTATAAGAATACTTGTACGGAGCACAGAGCATGAACTTACTATCCAGGGGTAATCATGTTCCTTTGCTGTTGTCCCACCGACAATTCTTGAGAGAAGACTGTAGTTATTCACTGAAGGCCGCTCTCCGCACCTGGAGGCTAAATTGACATTTGATGTAGGTTTACAGGGTATACCTGACCGAGAAAAAAAGCCAACATGTCTCCTGCATTGGAAGGCCATTCATAATGATACCAATTAGAAGGGGTTTTTATGCAATGCCATGAAGTACTGCGCTGCCTTTGTAAGGTGGACGTGTACTCAAAATTTAGTTTGGCTGTGTAACAGAGGTTCATTAGCATAGTATTGTAACAAAGATTAATTAGCATAGTATTGTGTGACAAAGCAAATCATAAAAAATTAGCTTTTACTAAGCATATCATCCCCATTTAGAAGCACTTTGTCACCCGGTACCCACCTGGAGTGGGTACCGCGGTGACACCCCGCCATGATGTCATTGCGCATGCGCAGAGGCGGCTCTAGACTTTGTGAGGCCTTAGGCGAAACTCAAAACGTGAAGCCCCCCACTTATACCCATAATGAAAGAAAATGCAAACAATAATTAAAAATGAACGGTATAAATTGCATATTTTAAGACTAGCATTTAATCCCAGCAGCCAGGAATTTACAGCTGCTAGAGCTAAAATTTTATTTCTGACTAATAACTATATACACAACCCTAACCCTATGGAAGTAACGCACAGAGGGCAGAGGGCAGATGTAAGGAACGCAGAAAGTGCAGAGGTCAGATGTAAGGAGCGCGCAGAGGTCAGATGTAAGAAACGCACAGAGTGCAGAGGTCAGATGTAAGGCACGCACAAAGTGCAGAGGTCAGAAGTAAGGAACGTACAGAGTGCAGAGGTCAGAAGTAAGGAACGTACAGAGTGCAGAGGTCAGAAGTAAGGAACGCACAGAGTGCAGAGGTCAGATGTAAGGAACGCACAGAGTGCAGCGGTCAGGTGTAAGGAACGCACAGAGTGCAGCGGTCAGATGTAAGGAATGCACAGAGTGCAGCGGTCAGATGTAAGGAACTCACAGAGTGCAGATGTGAGATGTCAGGAACTCACAGAGTGCAGATGTCAGATGTAAGGAACGCACAGAGTGCAGAGGTCAGATGTAAGGAACGCACAGAGTGCAGAGGTCAGAAGTAAGGAACGTAGAGAGTGCAGAGGTCAGAAGTAAGGAACGCACAGAGTGTAGAGGTCAGATGTAAGGAACGCACAGAGTGTAGAGGTCAGATGTAAGGAACGCACAGAGTACAGAGGTCAGATGTAAGGAACGCACAGAGTGCAGCGGTCAGATGTAAGGAACGCACAGAGTGCAGCGGTCAGATGTAAGGAACGCGCAGAGGTCAGATGTAAGGAACGCACAGAGTGCAGAGGTCAGAAGTAAGGAACGTACAGAGTGCAGCGGTCAGAAGTAAGGAACGTACAGAGTGCAGAGGTCAGAAGTAAGGAACGTACAGAGTGCAGCGGTCAGAAGTAAGGAATTTCAAAGATTGAATGCACTGGAACGCATTCTAATGCACTCTTTATGGTGGGACTGGGCCCTGACAACAATGACAACAGAATTTAAAAAAAAGAATGATCTTTTTTTTTTTTCCAGCATGCATTTTTTATTTTAAAAGAGGGGTGCTTCATTAACCTGAACTCTATGCACCCGCTGCTCCTGTTTCAGGGGTTAACTCCCTGTGTCCCAGACCTTCTTCACCTTCCACGTGTATGAGCCTTCTCCTTGCTCTCCTCCAACTCGGATGCCACTGCTGGCTGTTGGAGGAGCGGGAGCCTCTGCGTGTCTATGGCACCCCGGACGCTCTCTCTCCACTCTCTCTGCAGGGAAGCAGAGGCAAAGCTAGACATTACACCACCCGGAAGGCTCAGAGTTGCTCCCCCTCAGGAAAAAGTTCTCCATCCAAACGGGGGCCGGCGTCCTTCCTCACTCAACAATTTGTTACCAGTTATACAGTAAGGTGCACACGAAATGGGCTTTGAACAGTAGAACAGTAGAAAGGCATCATGGCACACTCACAAACCAGCATGTAAAACAACTTGTCTCACCACTAAGGACAATGACAGAGGTTTGGATACACGTCTTCTGCAAAGGATGTGTAAGCCGCACTGCCGCGCCAAGGCAAGTGTGACAGGCCTGCACCCAATTTGATATCTTCTGCCCCATGTGCTCCAAGATGGACACTCTCATAGTTTAGAGTTAGGACCGCACTAGAAGAGGTGCCTACACATCCTTTGCAGGATGTATCCAAACCTCTGTCATTGTCCTTAGTGGTGAGACAAGTTGTTTTACATGCTGGTTTGTGAGTGTGCCATGATGCCTTTCTACTGTTCTACGGCGTCCTTCCTCATCCCCACAGAGGCGAAGCTCTCTGGGCTTGCTTCTATTTTCCCGGCGGTGCCCCATATAATCTGTCATGGAGGAAAGATTTGAATAAAGTGATTTCAAACCTCACCTCCATGGTCGATCAGGAGGGCACCACCGCACCAAAAGAAAAGAGCATAGAAACGGATCTAAAGACACTGATCCACCACAGAGGTTCATTATGCAGCAATACATTATACAGCAATGCAGAATACCAACCGCTAAAGAGGACTACAAATCCCAGCAATACATTCTACAGCAATGCAGAATAATATGAAGCTTCATAGTCTGTGTTGCTCCGGGGTAGCGGCCCGATGCCAGTAATAATGCAGAGGTCAATAGTGTAATGCAGTGTGCAGTAGTGTAATGCAGAAATCAGCGGTGTGACGCACAGTACAGAGGTCAGGGTGTAACGCACAGTACAGAGGTCAGCAATGTGGTGCAAGGTACAGAGGTCAGTGGTGTGACGCACAGTGCAGAGTCCAGCGGTGTGACGCACAGTGCAGAGGTCAGTTTGGTAGTAAAGAACGCAAAGATCAAAAGTACAGAACGCACAGTTTGGTAATAAAAAACGCACAGATCAATAGTACAGAACGCAGAGATCAATAGTACAGAACGCATAGAACGCAGAGATCAATAGTACAGAACGCATAGAACGCAGAGATCAATATTACAAAACCAAGAGATCAATAGTACAGAACGCTGAGATTAATAGTACAGAACGCACAGTTTGGTAGTCAAGAACGCAGAGATCAATAGTACAGAACGCAGAGAACGCAGAGATCAATAGTACAGAACGCAGAGATCAATAGTACAGAACGCAGAGGTCAATAGTACAGAACGCAGAGATCAATAGTACAGAACGCAGAGATCAATAGTACAGAACGCATAGAACGCAGAGATCAATAGTACAGAACACAGAGAACGCAGAGATCAATATTACAGAACCCAGAGATCAATAGTACAGAACGCAGAGATTAATAGTACAGAACGCACAGTTTGATTGTCAAGAACGCAGAGATCAATAGTACAGAACGCAGAGATCAATAGTACAGAACGCAGAGATCAATAGTACAGAACGCAGAGATCAATAGTATGGAACGCAGAGGTCAATAGTACAGAACGCAGAGAACACAGAGATCAATAGTACAGAACGCAGAGATCAATAG
>NW_017306682.1:451809-452026 GCF_000935625.1 Nanorana parkeri
AATAGTACAGAACGCAGAGATCAATAGTACAGAACGCAGAGCATATTTGCCCCACAGATTGATATGCTATTAATGATTTGTTTACAGGAATGTGTTTTATTGAAACGCAATGTATTTCCTCACCTCGACAGTCACAGGTCACTTGCTGCTCTTAGCACCTACTGAATGTTCCAGCTCCTTCACCCTCTGTCATCTTCCTCCAGCTAGCTCCTGCTGG
>NW_017306682.1:452190-482110 GCF_000935625.1 Nanorana parkeri
TCCCGTTACCCTAAGCTCAGTATACCGCGAGCTACAGCTCGCGGTATACTGAGACGCCGCAGCCGGAGCGGATCCCAACATTGATGTCGAGATCCACCCAGCTGCGTGAGTGACAGCTGGCTCTGCCTATTTAGAGGCAGAGCCAGCTGTACCAGCCCCGTCCGTTCCGCCAGTCAGCGCTGGCGGATCGGAGCGGGGAGGGGGGAATCCAGCCCCTCCCCTGTCACGGCAGAGAGCTGTGACAGGATCGAGAGGTGAGTGAACGCCGGTATGTGTTCGCTCACTTCCCGATCTACTGAGCCGACCTGTGACAGTCTCATTGTCACAGGTCGGCTAGAACTATGAGGTGAGTGAAAAGCACTCACCTCATAGTTCTCCTTTAAACATCAAGGAGCAGCATCCATTGTAAGTGACTCAATCAGCATTTAAAATAGATTAAAAGCCATTTGACTTTAATATCACTTTGAATTAACCCATTGAAGCCTAGATGTCCAGATTAGTGATGGGCTCGGATAGACATTTCACGATCTCTGCAGCTGCGGACCGGGAACATGTTTCAGTACCTGTGCGGGCTTGGCGCGTGGAGCTGCGAACACGCTGGAGCCCATCACTAGTCCTGATATAAGTCAGCAGTGTCAGTATGCATTGGTTACCTTGCCAATGACTCTATTACTAATTTGGCTACATTAACAAACTGACAAAATAATGTAAATTACATAAAATAAAATATACACAAGTTTTTGATTGCATGCTAAAAATGGGGTTTTAAAAAAAAAATGTTTTATATACTGTAATGCACAGTAACAGATCAATAGTACAGAACGCAGTACTGTCTATACTGTGCATTACATTTTATATACTGTAATGCACAGTAAGGGTGCCCACACACCTTACGATAATCGTACGATAATCGCGGGAAATCCCGCAATCGTACGATTATTGTAAGGTGTGTGGAAGCCGTGCGACCTCTACTACTGTAAGGTCGCACGACTTTTAACTTACGAACATGTTTGAAAACCCGCCGAGCATCGTACGATGTTCGGCGGGTGTGTAGCATGTTGGTAAGATAAAAGCCGGACAGGCCGGTGTGCGCAAGCACACACTGCCCGTTCGGCATTGCTGTCATCGGAAGCCCGCCCTTCAGGGGGGGCGCGGCTTGCGATCATCGCAAGTACGATCTGCCTATGCAAGATAGGCAGATCGTACGTTTTTTTAAGTACCTTACAACCATCGCAAGACAAAAGTCTTGCGACGGTTGTAAGGTGTGTGCCCAGCATAACAGCTGCAGATTTCGGTCTGCCTTCACATTGGGAGAGGCTCATTAAAAACGGGGTTGTTTTGTAAACAAACCTTATGTAAGCACCATGGTGATCACATGATTGGCGGTCATGGTGATCACATGACTGGGAGCATCCATATGTGGATCTAGTTCTGAAATGGAATGTAGATGAACTTTCTCACGGCAAGGGGCACAACCTTATGACATCAAAGCATATCTATAACCAAAGCACTCATTTTAATTTTGGATAAAATAGGGAAAATAGGGAAAGGTTAGAAGTCCTGCTACCGGTATTCGGGGCTATGGACAAGCTTTTGCCAGACAAAAAAGTGTGGCTAAATTTGCAACAATAAAAACTTGACAGGGTCCTGGCATTCCCCTACTTAACTTTAAAATAAAATAAAAAATGTGTTATGTTGGAGAATTTTCTGTCCATTGCAGGGGCGCTTTATTCAATAGGCAAAGTGGGCAATTGCTCAGGGCCCACCACAGCCATAGCTTGCCCTGTGTCTTCTGTGTTTTCCTGAGCTGCCTGCTGTCCTGTCAGATCACTCTGTCCATCCACAGTGCAGCGGCACAGTGATCTCTTCGCCTCTGAAGTCAGAGCGAGAGCCGAGCGAAGGAAAAGGAGATGGGGAGACGCCAATTGTGTATATGTCAGAAGAACTAGAAATTTGCCCCCAGGCCGCTGCCTGCAGATATATGGCACTGAGGCTGAGCAATCATTTCTTTTTATATGAGAACAAGGTACTATTCCTTACATTGCTGAGCAATGAAAGGAATAGATAATTGTATTGTCATATAAAATAAATGATTGCTCAGCCTCAGTACCATATACAACAATCAGCAGCATGCAGGGCCGAATCAAGTAACTACCTTCAAGGCCCCACACTCATCCCTACAGGTACTATTGCTCAGCAATGTAAGGAATAGTAACTTGTTCTCATATAAAATAAATTGAGTAATGTAAGGAATAGACATTTTATTATCATGTAAATGATTGCTCCATCATATACAATTGCTAGAATTTCTAGTGATTGTTTATGACTGAGCAATCATTTATTTTATATGACAATATAAGTTACTATTCCTTACATTGCTCAGCAATACTTATACTGGGCATTTTCACCAGTGTGCATACTTGTGAAAATGCCCCGATACCAAAAACCAATACTGGCACTTCCATTTTTCAATTTGCACATCTCCCCCTCCTGAGACCTTGCGCACCCCTCCTGAGACCTTCCATACCCTTCCTGAGACCCTCTGCACCCCTCCTGAGACCTTCCACACCCCTCCTGAGACCTTCCACACCCCTCCTGAGATCTTCCACACCCCTCCTGAGACCTTCTGCACCTCCTCTATTGCTAGTGGTATTACTCTGCCTTGCTCTGTAATGTATTGCTGGTATTTGTAGTCCTCTATTGCTGGTGGTATTCCGCATTGCTGTATAATGTATTGCTGAGATTTGTAGTCCCTCTACAGCTTGGAGTCAGTGACAGAACTGTGTAATAACTTAAAAATGTCAGTGTTGATTTGTTTTCTGTAATACTGCTATTGAGTAGCAATCCCTATTTTTCAAGATAAAAAAGCCCTCCTGAGACCCTCCACCCGAGAGATCAGGCCCGGGGGGCACACTATTATATTTTTTGACAAGGGCCACCACTCACCAGAGCCTTGAGTCGGCCCTGGCCCTTTGTTGTATGTCAGTGTTGCTAATCTCCTTAAGCCTCTTTGCAACTGCTTCCTGTCTACTTGCACTCTAGCGGACCAGACCTGTGAAATGACCATCCGAACTGCTACTTGTAGACTCTATTAGAAGACAAGGTGACAGGGTGACAACACAGGATTGCAACTGAAAGACAGGGACAGGGTGTTGCCACCCTATAACAAGAAGTACCTGCACAAGGACCTTCATGCCAGGATCACCAGGTATTAAGTTAAGGAACGCTTAAGGCTTAAAAATATTAAAAGCGACTTTTGAAATGACATTAACATGTCAAAGCTTATATGAGATCTCAGGGATTTGGCTAACACATACTGTAAATAAAGGAGGTTTACCCATTAGACTAGGGGTGAGCAAACTCCGGTTCTCCAGCTGTTGTGGAACGTCCCATGACGTTTTGCAAGATTCTAACAGCCACAGACATGACTCCCAGAGACTGATTCATGATGGGTTTGTAGCTTCATCACAGCTGGAGGGCCGGAGTTTGCCCAAGTCTGTATTGGACAGATATGTTATAAATGATGTCATTGCTTCAACGTGTATAAAGGTTAGCTACACTGAAATCCCGATATTTGATATTTTGTAATGAGATATTCTGACAGGTCCAAACATTTCAAATGTTACTAACACCATCTCCCAACAGCCTGATCTGCACTACATAAACATGCTCCAATCTCTGTAGACTTACCTGCTTGCCTATGTTTCTGTGCTATACATATGTACTTACGTGTGTCTTTAAAGGCATAGCTAAAACATCCTCCTCCAATAGTAAACATCACCAGCACAAGGAAAAAAACTTTACAGAGAAATGTTCCAATCGCTCCCATGGTGTCCCAACTAACTAAACAGAAGGAGGCTGGCAGCCGTTTTATAAGAGCACCTTGGGCGGCATGGGAGATCCAGCTTTGATGGATTTGCCTGGTTGACTATTGACATTATTCTGGTGCAGCCAACCATTGTTTCTTTGTAGCAGGTTGGCCTTTTCTTCCTACTGCAAATTCTTTGTAATCGAGAAAAGTGTTTAAGCACAAGTTAAAAATAACATGAAGCAGGAGAATAATTCTTGACGAGACCAACAAGGCTGGAACAAAGGCATGTAGATAAGAGTTATTTCTTAAGAAGATGGGGTCTTTCTAAAACAGTGGTTCTCAACCAGTGTAACCTCAGGATCCACATTTGTCCTTAGTCATTAAGTCAGGATCTAAGTCGGACTGCAGTGGAACACACGGCATTAGGGTGCCACGTGGTCCGGTGCGGGTGTACGAACTGTAGGTGGAAGGTGCGTTTGGGGTACCACCTCACAACACAACACACCTCCCACCCCAGAATGCACGGTAGGTTTGACTGTGTGGTACAGTTTAACGCACTGTACTAGTGTGAACGGGCCCTCAAAAACACTGACATACATACACAGACACAATCTCACACACTCAGACATTCTCACACACATACACACTCCCAAATTTCTTTTTATTTTAAGGTCCACCCAGTCTCCCTATCTTATGAGAATTGGAGTGGATTCTCAGCCTGGAGGTCCAGTGTGGGCTGCTGTGCTGTGACGGAGCTCCCTCCATATGTGCATAGCTTGTACAGCTCCCTTGCATGCCCTGTAGAAGTGCCGGGAGCCAGAATGTGATGTCACTCCGGTCTAGGCACCTTTCTAGGACATGTGAGGCAGATGTAAGCAATGCACGTATAGATGGAGCCCCAACCCATCCCACCTACTGTCATACCCTCCGAACTCCTCTTTGGCACCTGCTGCCATGCACCTATCCTACACATATCTCTACTGCACATACTGCCACCTTCATACCCTTTGCACTCTCCTCTTGCATATACTACCCACCAGTGACGTGCGGTGGAGTCCATTCTCAGTGAGGCATTTCCCCCTGACCGCCCCCAGCCTACCTCCACCCGTGCCCCACTCCCAACCCACCTCTGCCCCACCTCCAACCCAGTCACCGAGCTGTGTGGAGGAGGGAGGGAGGACGGAGAAGGGAAGAGACAGGGAGGAGCCTCCCTGTCCCTCACTTGCTCGTCACTGCTGAGGCATCGAGATCGATGTCCTCACTGTTTTTTTATTTCTTTTTTTGATTGGACAGCTTGGACCAATGGCGCCTTGCCATTGGTCCACGCCATCTACAGAGCTCACGCCTCTAACAAAGAGTAGTATTCTGACTCCGATCGTTGTGATAGCGAAATATATCCCTTGCTGAGACCTCTATGCCTGGCCTGTATAAGCAGATATACTCACTGCGGACAATCCTCGTCAGATAGCTGAACTCGTCAATACCGATTCATTCAAAAGAGGTGTTTATTCTTTAACATCAGGATTACAGCAGATGATAGGAACAGCAGATGAACAGTTATAGTATTGTGCGGTCAAAAGATGATGCCTTTCCTACGTACTGTGCAGATTACATATGTGTCCTTGTTACATGTGGCTGTTCACTGTGGCCATGACACAGGAAGTACTGCACACAGGAAGCAGGAAGGGGCTACACTAGGGGGAAATACGTCGTCACATGAGGAATAATTACAGAAAGACATGTTTATTACAACAAAAGGCCACTAGATGGTAGCATAGGATAACACATGGATTTAGCTATGAGAAAATAGTTAGGCAAATCACACTATATAAATTCTAACCTATATAACAATGCTAATATTAACTGAGGCTATGCATCTCATATTCTATGCCCCTGTTGGGGCGGCACAAGTAGAGTCTGTGACAACTCTTGCCTCAATAGTTAGGTTACACAAGCAGTGGGGAAGTCTGCTGCTGTGTAACCTAACTTAGCTGTCAAAAGCCGGATGCAGCGCCGCATTTAATTAACAGGCAGCGCTCCGTCCATGACAGGTTACACAGTGGGGAGGCTTTCCCTGCTCTGTAATCTGATAGAAGCCGCTCTGACTTCTTGAAACTGACAGTTTTTACCTCCATTATACTAGGTGAGGCCCTGCCTACCCTGACCGCACGTCCCTGCTACCCACCATAATACCACCACACTTCTCTTTTGCATTATATTCTGTCCACTGTCAATACTCTTCTCCTGAACATACTGCCACCCTCATACCTTCTACACTTCATATTGGCACTCTCATACCTTCTACATGCCTCACCTCTACATACTGCCTCCTACATACCCTTTATAGTCTACTTCTGCATACCATGCCTACCATCTTACCCACCACACTTCTCTTCTGCATATACTGCCCATTGTTAAACCCGCTGCACTCCTCTCTTGCACATACATCACACCATTACATCCTCTATAACTCCTGCATAGAGTACCCACTGTCATACCTTCTGTGCTTCTTTCCCGCATATACTGCCCACTATTATTTCCTTCACACTCTTTTACTGCATGCATTGCCCACTGTCATACCCTCCACATTCCTTTTCTGCCCATATTGGAGAGTGTTCTCATACCCTCTGCACTCCTTTACTGCTCATATATCCTGCTCTCATACCCTCCGCACTCCCCTCCTGCATGTACTGCATTCTGTCATACCCACCACACTCCTCTCCTTCACATACTGAAAGTGTCATTTATTTTATTCAGATGTCTATTCAGGAATGATATAAGCAGCAATATTAAATGTTCTCACGCCTAAATAATGGTGCCACTAATTCACTCGGAACTGAGATGTGTGACTGTTCTGTACTTCCAGTAGACAGATGCTGCTGAAATGGTAATATATTATACTTCTAAGACAGACTCTCCCAGCAACACTCGCTGATGGGTCCTCAGCCAGAAGAAAGGGAACAGCTGAGGTCACAATCATTCTGGAAATGCAATGAAAATCAACATTATATACCAGCATTTCAGATTCATAATAGTATAATGTGGTGAAGGCACGGTTTATTATTATTTATTTATTACAGGTATTTTATAGAGCGCCGGTAATTTACGCAGCACTTTACATAGTTGCACATTCACATCAGTCCCTACCCTCAAGGAGCTTACAGTCTAAGGTCCCTATCTCACATGCATACATAGAGGGCCAACTTAGAGAGGAGCCAATAAACCTTCCAGCATGTCTTTGGAGTGAGGGAGGAAACCAGAGTAGCCGGAGGAAACCCACACAAGCACAGGGAGAACATGGTTTTATTTATTTTACTGTGCATATTTATTTTACTTTAGTTTCTTACAGCTGAGCTGCAGAATAGGCAAATATTGTCTAAATATAAGTCATGTGTTCTCTTACTTGACTCTAGGGGGTTTATTTATAAACAATTAGCAGGGTTATCTGTGAATATCGGTGAATTTTCATTTTGGGCGCATAATGCAAAAAATGAATGTGCTTAATTTATTTTTTCCAGTGCAAATGTAATGTCATAATAGTTAGGGATGCACCGATACAAAGTAAATTTTTAAATTGTAACAGCTGCCGTAGGGTCTTGCGCTTGCTGGGGAGCTCGTGGCAGCTTTCTTGGAAACCAAGCGATGCATGCTTACAGCACTTCCACCAGCCTGCACATCTCCCTTCCTGAGACCCTCCGCACATCTCCCCCCCCGACATCCTCCACACCCCTCCTGAGATCCTGCGCACCCCACCTGAGACCCTCAACCTGATCAGGCCGGCACCCCAGAGCAGAGCGGCAGCACAGAGTATGTAGAAAATTCATACTATTATTCTGCATTGCTGTATAATGTATTGCTGGGATTTGTAGTCTTCTATAGCCAGTGCCATTCTGCATTGCTGTATAATGTGTTGCTGGGATTTGTAGTTCTCTATAGCTGATGGCATTATTCTGCATTGCTGTATAATGTATTGCAGGGATTTGTAGTCCGTTATAGCTGGTGGTATTCTCCATATACTGTATATTACTACTACTACTACTACTACTACTACTACTACTACTGGACATGGAGGGGAGAGTAGAGTATAAATGGCTGCTGAAGGGGAAGTAGTGTATATAGACGGAGAGGTAGAGTATGTATGGTTGTTGGAGGGGAGGAGAGAAGAGGATAGATAGTGTACTTTATATATGGTCAGTGAAGGAGGAGTGGTAGTGTAAATATGGCTGCTGTAGGAATTTAAGTGATACCTTTTATTGGCAAGATTAAATTATTAAATGTGCAAGCTTTCCAGACCCCATAGGTCCCCTCTGCAGGCTTTGTACAATTGTATAAAGCCTGAAGAAGAGACCTATGCGGACCCAACAGTATTTTTTTTTTTTAATGAAAGTACAACTACACTTTAAGTCTTGTACCAGTTGTGGTCTTATCCCAGAACTGTTGCCTAAGTAGCACTATTGTGTAAATGGTGTCATGTCTCATCCGCTGAAAAGAAAGAAGCTGGAAAATAATACATATTAGTGATGTAGAGTTCTCAGTCAAACAGAGCATGTCTACATGAAAACACACTAATTACAATAAATATATTGACCACTAGATGGCAGTAAATGACTATGATGTAAACAGTTGAATGACATACAGTATGATGAAGCCGGCATTAAAGGAGAACTATGAGGCGAGTGAAAATCACTCAGCCTCATAGTTCGAGCTGACCTGCTGTGACAATGAAACTGTCACAGGTCGGCTCAATAGATCGGGAAGTGAGCGAACACATACCAGCGCTCGCTCACTTCTCGATCTATCCCTGCAGAGAGCCGTGACTGTCACTCATGGCTCCCCACCCCTCCAGCGCTGACTGGTGGAACGGGCGGGGAGGGGGCGGGTACAACTGGCTCTGCCTCTAGATAGGCAGAGGCAGCTGTCACTCACGCAGCTGGGTGGATCCAGACAGAATTGTTGGGATCCCCCCAGGCTGCGGCGTCTCAGTTTTCCCGCAAGCTGTAGCTTGCGGTATACTGAGCTTAGGGTAACGGGAGGACGCTAGTTTGTGTCCTCCTGTGACCCTTAGGAGAACTATGGGGGAAAACACTGACCCCATAGTTCTCCTTTAAATGCATACTGCATTAAAGCTGAAGTTTATTCTAATAATTTTTTTTGCCTTCCCTGGTTCCTCTTTTTCTCCCTTATCTACATGTTAATGAAATGTTTGAATAAAACCTTTCTGTTTTCATTACATACCTTATTTTACATCTAATGATGTCATCACTGGGTCTATGGGCTTTTTTCTGCATTTGGATCAAACAGATGCACCAATTTATTTTTTTCATTAGCGCAGCAGCTTTTTTTAATCTTATATACAGGTATTCACTTAACGACCGAGTTCCGTTCCTACGACCAGGTTGTTAAACGAATTGGGCGTTAAGTGAGGAACTCTATACAGTACTGTACTGGATTAGTACAGTACTGTATAGCGTTGCAGATGTACAGTACCGAACAGTGTACTGTACATCGGGGAATGAAAGTACTTACCGGGACCCGCAGTGAAGATCGAAGGACACCACTTCCGCCGGCGACACAGCGCACTGACGCGCAAGGTCGGAGGTCGATCGGCGGTCCGTCGTAAGTGCGAGTGGTCGCAAAACAGGTAAGTCGCTAACCGAGGAATGGCTGCATTTGATATTTACTTATTACTTTGAGAGACAGCTTCCATAGAATTTCTTTATATTCTTCCTTCTGCAATGTAGACAGATCATGGCTAGTGGGAGGGGCTGGCAGGGGGTTGTGCACAGCCATCTGAATACATCCCATCACCCTGCCTTAGTATTCCTTTGAAAAGCCCTCTGACCCATGGGAGGAGGCTGATTCTTTGGAAGGGTTACGCAATCATCACAATGCCTTGATGGGTGGATGGCAGTCTGGAAGAGTGGGTGTTCCTAGTCAGCATGTAGACTGCACTATGTAATGCCCACATGTGATGCTGAGCATCCATGATTGAAAAAAACCAAAATCCAATGAATGAAAGGGCGGCCAAAGGGCAGTCAGGCTGGGGAGGAAAGAACTAGATGATGCTGGACATACTCCAGCAGGAAAATTACACAGTCTATCTGCAGACATCCCAACTCTCCCATATGCTCCTGGAGTCTCCCACTATTAGATAGCGGCTCACGGCCTCCCAGGAGAGAAGCATTTTCCCCCGGGAAAGGTTTACTCTGCTATATCTAGCAAAATAAACCTTTCCCTGTGTTCTGGTTTCACTTTGCAATAGCCAATAGCAGACTAGTGTGCGGGATCCCTTGTGTGTCCCTGTGCCTTTAAGGAGGTTGGGCTTCCTCCTGACAAACCTGCACCCAATTTGAAATCTTCTGCCCCCATGTGCTCCAAGATGGAGACTCTCATAGTTTAGAGTTAGGACCGCACTATAAGAGGTGCCTTGGCGCGGCTGTGCGGCTTTCACATTTTCTGCAGAAGACGTGTATCCAAACCTCTGTTATTAACCTTAGTGGTGAGACAAGTTGTTTTACATGCTGGTTTGTGAGTGTGCCATGATACCTTTCTACTGTTTAGCTATTGCACCTGTCCACTGCTCTGTCAATCACCAGAGGGGATCTGAAGTTTTCCATCAGGTCCTCTTCTAGTGATTGACAGCAGCAGACGGCGGGTGCAATAGCGAGCTTGCTATTGGATATTGCAAATTGAAATAGCAATCTAGCTATTAGTTCCTATGCTGTCTTTGTTTTATTGTTCTGACTGCAGCAGCTGTCAGAATGCTAAAAAAAGAAAAGTACAAGACGTTTCATTCTCTGAATGGAGGAGGTGCCAAGCGAGCGATCCCATGTTTTCAGCATACAGACGGCAGGTTAAGCAGTGTACAGTATATACCTCCGTTACATTGCTGGTCAGTGAGAAAACCTCTGTTACATTGCTGGTCAGTGAGAATACCTCTGTTACATTGCTGGTCATTGTGAATACCTGTTACATTGCTGGTCAGTGTGAATACCTCTGGTACATTGCTGGTCAGTGTATATACCTCCGTTACATTGCTGGTCAGTGTGAATACCTCTGGTACATTGTTGGTCATCGTGAATACCTCCGGCACATTGCTGGTCAGTGTGAATACCTGCGGTACATTGCTGGTCAGTGTGAAGGAGGTATATCAAAGCATAAAGCGTCTCTTTAACACTTTTGTAGGGTTTTTTTTTAAGCTTAGATGCCCAGACCAAGTTCAGCAGCACCAGTATGAGTCAGTCAATTTGGCAATACTGCTATATCTAATATTTCAGCTTGACATCATCGGGCCCGGGAACTAGGAGCACACACAGGTGCAGATTCCCAGTTGCCTGGTGCAAGCTTATTTAACATTTTCATAGTTTTCATAACGTTTTCAAATCATATTTAATGTGAACTAAGAAAAAAAAACAAAAAAAAGGGTATTGTGGTCAGGAAAGGGTTAAACAGAACCTGAAGAATCCCAGTAGCTGGCAGAATGTTCCCAGTGACCTTTTTCTCAAATACTCCATCGCTAAGTGGAACATTTCATAGTCCATAAAGAACTTTCTATCTGCCGGATCCAAAGCGCGTGCAGAAAAACAAGTTGCATTTCATCAGTGACGAGAGCGGACAACAATGTCCCTTTATACTGCGAGATCAATTTGCAGATCTGTCTGGGGAAATGTCGTGTCAGGAGGGGGCTGGATGGAATGCCAGGCAGCTTTGGCTGGGCTGATCACAGCCGGTCCGGTGGGCTGGCTCGTCATTTCACTGCGAGCACATCGCCAAAATATCCCAAGTCAGCAATTGCCAGCGTGCGCTGTGCAGGAAGTAGGTCATATTCAGAATCCTCATACGGTTATTAAAATACAATCTGCTTAAAGGAGACGTGTCATAGGCTGACCTCTTGATGAAAAATGCTGGTGCCCAGGCTGTCGTGCTGATCCTCTGGATTTAATGCTTTTGGACTCTGACCCAGAACACTGCATGATACCTAATCTGCATACTATCAGTGACGCAGAAAGTACTGACATTGAAGAATCAGAATCGGGGCCTGCCATCTTGTATTTTAAAGCTCTCGGGGCATAAAAAAAAGTTTATCTAAATAAATTCCTTATTTATGGGGAAATTTTTTAACCCTTGCAGTGGGGCCACCACTGCCCCGTGAGGGTTTTGTTTCAGGGAGGAAAAAAAAACTTGATTCTCTGAGCCGGCCGGCAGTGACAACGCTCCCTCCAACTCGTCCCTTCCTCCTCTGCAGTGATCGTATGTGTCTCAGCGTCCTTATGTCCTATACCCAGTGTATAGAACCTGATGACTCAGGGACCTTAGACTGCTGCATCGGAGGAGCAAGGCTAAGATCAAGCTGGCTCTGAGGATCGGGTAAGTACAGTGGCGTCATAAGAAGGGTGCGGGGGGTGCGGCCCGTATCCGGGTGACACCATTGGAGGGGTGATACCAAATGACTGACAGTCATTTTGGTGTCACCCCCTCTGCAAAGTCGGGCACTCGGTCATAGAGGGTAGGAGGGTACCCGGCGGCATACCTTATCCCGCCGGGTGACTGTCCCCTCCTCTCCCTGCCGGCGACCATCACCAAGATGGCCGCCGGCAGGTATTAATAAGGTCGCCGCGCGTGCGCGATGACGTCATCACGCACGCACGTGGTGAAGTCACATGTATGCGCAATGACATCACAACGGGGTGTCACCCGGTAACCGCTTCGGGTGACACCCGGCCTTGGGACGCCCCTGGGTGAGTATACCTTTGTTATTTTTCACCCCTAGACTAAAATGAGCAGTTAACCCTTGCAGAAATTTAGATATGAAATATCAATATCATGTAAAAATAAGCTGGAAGAAATGTGAAAGAAATGAAACATGACGCCCATGTTACAATACAACAAACCGTGTCCTATTTAAATTCACACTTCGGTTCCCCTTTAGATGATAAGGCCGGCGCTGTCATTGAAGGCTTGCATTAGCGTAAGTGCCCTTCTAGCTCATTAAAAATGTAGAGGAATCGTCTTTTGTTAAACGAGGGTCAAAAGTGAAAGGCTATAGGGTTCTCTTTCCAAATGAAATATTTACATGACTGAAGAAACACAGAAAAATAGCTATAAGTAATTCCCATTTTACCTGGCGGAAGGTGAGAAACAGAAGGTAGACCTAATGTGTGAGGCCCATCAAGAGCACCGGCTTAATGAACAGCAGGATGTAGTGTTAAATAATATGCTTAGTACATGAGGTTTTCCCTTATTTATGTTCTAGATGCTGCTTTTTTTTAAGCTGTGTGGATATGAACATTTCATACACCGCCTGGCCAAATAAAAGTCACCACCTGGATTGAGTGTTATCATCCGGGGTTGCTTCACTTGGTCAGGTCTAGGTTCTGCAACATTATGTCCCCAAAAAAATGAGGTCAGCTGCCAACCTGAATAACCAGGTTTTTCCATCAATGGATTTATTTTCTTCCCTGATGGCACATTGGGCATATTCCAAGATGACAATGCCAGGATTCATTGTGCTAAGATAGTGAAAGAGTGGTTCAGGGAGCATGAGGCATCATTGTCACACATTGATTGCCCCCCCAGACCTTGTGAATCTTTGGGATGTGCTAGAGAAGACTTTACACAGAGGTCCGACTCTCCCATCTTCACTACAAGATCTTGGTGAAATATTAATGCAAATCTGGATGGAAATAAATGTTGTGACATTGTATAAGCTTATGGAAATGATACCACAGCGAATGTGTAATGTAATCAAGGCAAATGAGTCCAACAAGCCGAGTCCCAGCCAGACTTATGACACCTAGAAGCCACTACTATAAGATTGTTTCTGGTGTAAACGTAAAGGGAATGTATAGTGTTTTGCCCATCATGCATTACTCAAGCCTTGGAGTTGCCCGTGCTATTTTTAGATGTAACCATCAATTAGAATTGAGAAACTAGGGGAATTATATTATTTAAAGTCCAAATCCATATGAAACATTTTCCCTTGCAGTGGGGCTGCCTCTGCACTGCAACGGTTATTTACCCGTTTGTGACTAGGGGGACAAGAAAAAGCTGGCACTCTGCTCTTCTCCCCCCCTGCTCCGGCTGTGGACTGTCCCTTGGCGTCCTCATATACAATGCAGAGCTATGGAGCCTGAATTTTACTTGATGACGTCAGCAGTCCTTAGACCACTGGAGCAAAGTGGAGAAAAGGCTGCGAGGGCCGGCCTAGCACTCCGGAGGAAGCTGGAGGTAAGTAAAACAACTTTGTCCTGTCACACAGGTATTAATTAGCAGTTAACCCTTGCAGCACGGGGGCAGCCCAACTCCAAGAGAAACGGAGCTAAAGCCCAACTCCAGGGAAATTAAATTAATTAACTAACTAGTGCAAAGAGAATCTTATTCACCCAAGCATCCGCACCCAGAAGTAAACCACCACTGCCGGCCAATCAGTTATAGCAGAGTCTTTACCCGTCCCGCAGCTGCACGTAAACAAAGGGGCAGGATGCTGGTGACATCATTGACATAATACGGTCTCATGGGCATATTAGGTCAATGTCATTGACAAATACAGCCATGTGTCCACATAAGGTTTATTTACTAACATGAAGATGATGCTCTTATTTACCCTCACATCTCACCCTAACGTTTTCCCATCGCTAGATACATTTCATTCGGTCACTACACATACATTTATATTGTTCCCAGTCTATATAACCTGAGACTTCTCGCAGTTCTTCCTCGATCTCCTTTTTGACCATGTTTTTTGTTTGAGGGTAAAATGCACTTCTTTCACGTGAAGAATGCACTTAGTTAGTGAAACCTGTGGGATTTTGGGTTCACTTTTTTGTTATTTTAGCTGACGTTGGTCTCCATTATAATTGTAAAAAGGAAAGTTTGAAGGAAGAGATAGATGACAAAAAAAAAAAAAGGGAGGAATTGTGAGAAGACTCGGGTGATAATAGACTATGAACAGCATACATTTATGTGAGGAAACAGAAAGAAACATATCTGAATAATGATGTGCTAGTTCCATTGAGAGAGGGATAACTAGATATAGAAATGGTAAAATTGTAAATCTTCCCTGACCCCTCTCCTTGACTTCCTCTTAGTTTTCTCTTACTTGATTTATTTCTATCTTTGCTCCTCTCCTCTGTTTTTTTTCTTTCCCTCTTAATTATCTATGATTTTAGCCTGAAGTTGCAAGGCCAATCCTTATCCTTGAGTGTGTTGGGGCAGACAAGTCCGCCATGCACATGCGGTGTCTGTCCTGAACAAGTAGCACCCTTCATCCTTTCAGTGGGGGTCCACGAAGATCAAATGTCTAATCTCGCCATTCTTAATTTAAAATAAAATACACAAATGGAGTTAAAAACCTAAGTTTACTTCAGAATAAAACTGCATGCACAATTTTTTGCAATCGCACTGCACTGGAACGTAGGGCATTGCCGTACCGTGCATTCCAGTGCGGGCAATCACACTGTGGGTGGCAGGCGTGTTTGGGGTGCCATTGAAATTTGGCAGGCCAAAACTAAAAATTACTTTCTTCCCCCACCTTTTATAATGTTATTTTAATAGTATTGTAAGCACATGGCATAATAGCTTCAGCCTGGGAATGACAGCTGTCAGTGGCACGATTCCGCAGACGGCAGCTGAATGTAAATACAGCAAGTAGTGGGCAGGTGCAATAACCAGCCTGCTATTGGCCATTTCAAACTGCAATAGCCAATAGCAGGCTGGCTATTGCACCTGCCCACTGCTTGCTGTGCCCTCCTCCCAGCGTGATAGAGAGCTCGGGGATCCGTGATAGAGAGCCCGGGGATCGATAATGAGAATAGATGACAACTATACTCATCGTTCACCATAGTTCAAAAGAATAGTCGCCCTGGCCTTAGTTAGTTTCCCCAATACTGTAGAACCTACCCCCATTGGATGTTTTATTATCATTTGATGAAGTATACCTGCTATAGATGGGGTCAAGTCTTCTCCTGCTATCTTTTGAACCTCTGAATGTCTATGTATTGATATCCTTTTTATTGTTGTTTTTGGATGTGTATGTTTAAAGTATTATAAATTATAATTTTTTTAAAATGTAAAATATTAAAATCAGATTATAAAACATAGCAAGAGTTGGATACAGAAAATTAAGCAGAACATGAGTCTTTAGTTCATTGTAGATATAAAGTGATACAGATTGCTTCCTCCTAAGGGAACATATATATATATTATATATATATATATCGCCACATTTGGTCACTATTATGTGTGATGTCACCAGCATCTCACCCCTTTCTTGACCTGCAGCGGTGAGGTGGTGAAAGCCCAAGCTGCAGCTTGGGCCGGCACTGGAGGCTTCCTTCCAGATTCGGATGAGCTCAGGGTCAGACTGAACCCGAGCTCATCCCTACTGAAAACCAGCTAAATAAAATAGCTCTCTTGGTTTTGCAGCAAACAAAGTAGCTTATGTGAAGAAAAAGGATTTTGATAAAAGCAAAAGAAGCTTAGTGGGAAGGGTTTGTTTCTCCCCGAGAGAAGACGTCCATTCTCCTATGACACTAGCATAAAACTGAAACATTATGAGCGTGAGGACTTATTCTTCAATTACTTCACTTACTAACAGCGTTTGTTTGCCAGTATCCAATCTCCTGTAGGCAGCAGTACAACCCAGTTAATCCAGAATCCTTCTGACTGTGTCCCTTTATGAACAATTAAGAAAGGTATTATTTTGCACCTATTGAACAGATATAAGAAAACACTTTCAGTTGTACACTATATTGCCAAAATTATTTGGACAACTGCCTTCACGCACATGAACTTTAATTGCATCCCAGTCTTCGTCCGTAGGGTTCAATATTGAGTTGGCTCCGCCCTTTGCCGCTATAACAGCTTCAACTCTTCTGGGAAGGCGTCCACAAGACTTAGGAGTGTCTATGGCAATGTTGGACCATTTGTGGGGTCAGGTACTGATGTTGGACGAGAAGGCTGGCTCGCAGTCTCCACTCTAATTCATCCAAAAGGTGTTCTATCGGGTTGAGGTCAGGACTCTCCACCCGAAACGCGCTCATCCATGTCTTTATGGACCTTGCTTTGTGCACTGGTGCGCAGTCATGTTGGAACATGAAGGGGCCATCCCCAAACTGTTCCCACAAAGTTGGGAGCATGAAATTGTCCAAAATGTGTTGGTATGCTGATGCCTTAAGAGTTCCCTTCACTGGAACTAAGGGGCCAAGTCCAACCCCTAAGAACCTCCCCCCCATAATCCCCCCTCCACCAAACTTTACACTTGGCACAATGCAATCAGGCAAGTACCGTTCTCCGCCAAACCCAGAAACATCCATCGGATTGCCAGACAGAGAAGCGTGATTGGTCACTCCAGTGAACACGTCTCCACTTCTCTAGAGTCCAGTGGCGGCGTGCTTTACACCACGGCATCCCACGCTTTGCATTGCACTTGGTGATGTAAGGCTTGGATGCAGCTGCTCGGCCATGGAAACCCATTCTATGAAGCTCTCTACGCACTGTTGTTGTGCCAATCTGAAGGCCACACGAAGTTTGGAGGTCTGTAGCTATTGACTCTGCACACAGTGCGCTTCAGCATGTGCTGACCCCGCTGTCATTTTACGTGGCCTACCACTTCGTGGCTGAGTTGCTGTTGTTCCCAGTTGCTTCCACTTTGTACCACTAACAGGTGACCGTGGAATATTTAGTAGCAAGGAAATTTAAGGGATGGACTTATTGCACAGGTGGCAACCTATCCAGTTCCACGCTTGTATTCACTGAGCTCCTGAGAGCGACCCATTCTTTCACAAATGTTTGTAGAAGCATCAGCATGCCTAGGTGCCTTATTTTATACACATGTGGCCATGGAGGCGATTGGAACACCTGAATCCAATGATTTGGAGGGATGCCCCAATACGTTTGGCAATATAGTGTATATTGAACAGAACTAAATAAGAAAGTTCATTGATAGGGTCTACATACAATAACAAAATGCTATAAAATCAATTTATACTTTGTAAATATAAATAAACCAAAATGTTAAAATAACATTGACCAGAACCCATTATAGTTTTCCTTTAGCCGACCTGAAAAGGTTATCCAACTGATTTATAAAATATTTTTAAAGGCCAAGTGTCAGAAATGCTGAACGCACCCACTGAAATATGCATTAGGCTTTCCCTTTAAGCTTTTTGTGTTGACTGATACAGAGCTCGTTTTTTTTTTTTTTTTAAATTATCCGCTGGCGGTACGGCACCACACAAAATGCTACAGCGCACTTACCAGCTTGTGCTGCTAATCTGAGGTCAGCCACACAGATTATTGCAGTATGGAACTAAAAGTATCACAAGCTTGACAAATTAGTGCCATCAAATCAGTAAAATCTGCTGTGTAGGGGAGATAGTCCATTAGGAAGAGATTTATCTGTCATGACCAGTAGCGCCATATGGCCCGTCAGCCTTACGAAGCAATATATTCTAACCATGACACGACTTGTCATACAACGTGGTTGTTAATTAGGCTGCATGAACACCTTATTATCCCCAGTTCAGCATTAACCATGTATGCGAAACACTGAGCAAATAATAAATCCCGGGACAAAGGCACATTTACAGAGAAATCTGTCAGGAGACTTCAATTGTGCATATGCCTTTTCGGAGTACTTAATAGGAGGACAAAAAGGATGACAACTCTGAAGCTCACACCAGGCAAGTCAGCATTGGCAGCCTCCATATTTCTAATTATAGGTTTCTAGTTGGCAAATACAGCAAGGTTTTGAGATCAGTTGAAGACACTTCAAAGATCAGAGATCTTCAACAGGTGCAGTTGACCTTCTACTTCAAGCTGCGTTTGCATTGCCATTAACTTGTACGAGGAGCGAAGCAATTCCAACCTGCACAAAGACTAATGTAGATAGACACTTAGGGCTTGTTCACACCAAATGCCGACCAGATCTGCATAAGTTTCTGCGAACGCAGTGCGTTGTACCACGTTTTTGATGCGTTCCAGGCCATTTTTGGTTAAAAAAAAAAACCTAAAAATATTTTTTTTTTTGTGTAAAATGGGCTTTAAGCACGTTCCAGGGCCTTTGCATGCGCTTTTAATGTGATTGCATGCGTTCCAGAGCAGGTGAAATAGGGCTTACTGCAGTTTTTTTTACATGCTCTGGAACTGAACGCTGCGGTGTGAACTATAGTCCAAAATACCATTGGAATACATTGGACGCAGTTTTAAACCAGTCTGTAACTGCTCTGCTTTTGGAACGCGCTTGGTGTGAACAAGCCCTTAAAACTGTAGCTGCAGCTATAAACCTAGTCCAAGCCCACCGATCCAAGCTCGATCCTGTGATAGACTACAATCTCATATTTACTCTAATAATTTGTATCGAGGTTGTAGTCCACGACGGGAGTGAGCTTGGATCGGTGACTGTACACCACACACAGGGACCATAAGTAGGGACAGTGTCAGCACCAATTCAGACAGGATTTGAGGATCTACAGCCGAGTGATACACAGATAAGATACTTAAAAGTATTTTTTGGGTTTAACTCCTGAGTCTAGTGTCACTAAGTAGCCGGATAGCAACATGGGAGATGTAATAATTCCCCCCACAAGGCGTTCTGTAGGAACAACTTGTCTTCTTTTCCAGGAACTGGGCCTCCTGCTCTTTTATCAGCTACTGTTACTTTTTTAAAATGCGGCTGACAAAACAAAACAACACAGGGAAGAACTGAGGAGCCATATTGTTCTGGCATAGTGTGGAGACCCTCAGGCCAGTGATAGCTGCCTATCCATTAGGCAGATTACACATATTCACATCACTTTAATACTATTGGATGATGAAAACAGAATAATCACACAGGTCCAGCACTCTCTTTCTACTTCCAAATATTTCTGCAGACTCCCATCAGCTAGCTGCAAATGTAGGATGGAGATCTCCTTGCAATGTGGTCTATGGCACTCATACATATTGTATACAGCTTGAGCAGCTCACACTGCTGCATCCTCTTTTGCAGAGGATTATGGGAAGCTTGTGAAGGGCTATCTATAGAAGCTTTAAATAAAAATACATTTTTCATGTAAATATAGCTGGACTACAAGGTGACCTTTATATGGGCCTGTATCAACGGGCCACTCTTCAGGTTTTACTTTCTCCATGGCATTCTTTATGGCAGATACCTCCTTCTTGGCATTCAGTGGAGCAAGTGTCCCTATTGGAAGATTTTCCAGACCCAGGGACAACTTGAAATTTTGGATTTTTCCGCTTTTCCAGATGTTCTAGCCCAGGGGTAGCCAAACTCCGGCCCTCCAGCTGTGGTGAAACTACAAATCCCATGATGCATCTCTCTCCGGGAGTCATGTCTGTGAGAATCTTGCCTCACGGGATTTGTAGTTCCACCACAGCTGGAGGGCTGGAGTTTGGCTACCCCTGCTCTATGGGAGCGCAAACCTATTTGAAGGAGATGAATTGTAGGTTGGAAGGAGGTCAACTGCAGGTCAAATATACCCATCAATGAATTCTTTATGATCTCAGAAGTCTCTAAATCTAATGCTACCGATGAGCCCAAACCAGTTGGCACAGGCATTGTATCTGCCTGGAATGTAGCAGCGTTTTGTCATGAATATGAAGCATAAAACACACACGTAAAGACAAACTGAGGCCAGAGATGTCACAAAAGTCATAATTTATTGAATGTTTTAGTAGCAGCCAGCAGTCTCTCACTCCCTTGTGTGGTCCTAGACGTTGGCAGCTAGTAGAGATTTAAATGCTATACAGTTCTGTAAAAGACCAATGACATTTTGCGGTATTACTGAAAACCACTGAGCTTCGACACAGAAGCATTTGAAATGTGTCCCAGATCAGATTCACACCTACAAAGAAAAAAATTACCGGTGCCATCTGTGGATTAGCGTTGCACAACAGGAAAGCACATTAATGACTTTAGAGACAAGCGAGAGTTGGAGAAGTCATCGCCGGCACATTTTCTATACCAGCGTTTTGCGTTTTACAGAACATCTTTTAAAAGGTAAAAGGCGCTGCAGTTAAGTGCTTGGTAAACGAATGAACGAACCACAAAACTGTGAATGAAAGTCTCAGGTCACAAAACTAAACCGAGAATAACAATTTCCTTTAATACTAGCAACTCCATATTGCTTGTTAATTTAAAAAAATAATTGCCAATTCAAAAATAAGAGCGTGCGGTCATCCGTGTGAAGGAAGATCGCACGCATTTCAGTGTTATGAGACAACCAACTGCAGTCCCTGGTTATATAAGAGGCCTTAATAAAAAGGAGAACTCCATCCAAGTCCACACGGGGGCCCCTAACAGAAATTCCTTCTGTGTTCTATATTGGGTAATGAAATAAGGGCCTTACAGGATTGGGCCTGCACAAATGCGGAGAATAAAATTCTCTATGATGAATACCAATACTCACTGACACTTAGGGCACACTTATGGAAAAAAAATGCAGCATCTGGAGATCTGCCAAGTGTCAATGATAATTAATGCAAGGTCACTATAGAAAACAACCTTCTCTATGAGGTAATCTTACATGGCACACACGAGATGGCTCAACACATGAGTTACTTCACTAACATGCTGGAGGCAAGCAGAGAGGCAGGCACAGTAACCAGATATAAACCCTAAGTCAGTGGTAGACCAAACCTAACTGCAGCCTTGGCATTTTGAGCACAGTAAGCCCTTACATGCAACCACTGATTGCTTTTCTAAGCCATGAGCTATAGTGTTCATGTACTGGCAGCACAAATCAGTATGATGAGCCAAGTACAAAGCTGCACTGGATTTTGCTGCCCATTACAGCAAAGCTGACTGATTGGCCACAAATAAAGAACTTGCAGATACCCTTTACAATACCAACTTTCTAAAAATGTTAGGCAGCTGATGTGGGCCAGCCCAGAGTAGGACGCTTTTTAAAGACTTGGTCTAAAATGGAGTTTCAAGATAGGACTGGAGTTCTCCTTAAAGTTAAACTAAACTCAGGAGTTAAATGTTAAAAATACATTCGAGTACCTTAAACTATTACCAAAAAAATATCTTCGTGCATCATTCAGCTGTATATCCTCAAATCATCTCTGAATTGGTGCCGATACTGTTCTTCCTTCTGGAGGGTGGCTACTTTTGCTCCCCATGGTCCCTGTGTGTGTAGTTAGGTAGCCACCACTCCAAGCTCGCTCCCAGGATGGATTACAATCTCAATGTAGATGAGTAAACTAAACATGAGATTGTAATCCATCACGGGAGCGAGCTTGGAGCGGTGACTACTTTACAACACACACAGGGACCATGGGGAAGAAAAGTAGCCCCCCTCCAGAAGGAAGGACAGTGTCAGCACCAATTCAGAGTTGATTGGAGGATCTACAGCCGAGTGATACACAAATAACTATGTTAATAGTTGAGGTACTTGAATGTATTTTTTAAGATTTAGCTTCCGAGTTTAGTGTCACTTCAAACTTGCATCGGTGCAAACAGCGATGAGGTACAGTAACCCACAGCAACACAGCAGACATCTTTTATATTTTACCATATTCTTCTAGGACCTCCGATCGGATGCTATGGGCCTGCACTATGCTGTGTAAAGCCCTAGAAGTGTTGTGTGACAGTAAGAAACAGTTAGTGAAATAGTTACAATACAAAGATGATAAAAAGATACAGATACAAACAAAAGCTGGCTTTGGATCCATCAACTATAACAAAAACGGAAGACTGTTAACAGCCTTTAAGTAATTGAACTTCTTGAAAATATTTTTTGTTTTATTGTACAAGCACTACAAAAAACAGAACTTGCAACTGATCAGTGACAAGTAGATAATTTAGTGGTTACTTGGTTATGCCACACTTCTGTGAACAGATACAGACCAAAGAGTTGAATTTATTCCCCGTGAATATACCAAGAAAAAAAACAAAAAAACCTTCATAACCGTTTTAAATGTTTGGTTAAACTGATGCAGTTTAAAGAATTTAAGGTTGAAAAGGAGGAAAAAGCAGAAACATAATATAAAAATGAAAGAAAGAAAAAAAAAAAAGAAGAAGCAAAGCAGAGCTGGGATTGGTAGTATGAAAAAAATGAAACAAAAACATAAAAAGGGAAAAATAAAATAAAAAATGCTTTGAGAAAAGGAGGCAGCAGATGTAAAATAGGCTTAGTGGCAGAGGCACAATCCAATAGACAAACTGTAAACGGATGAAGTAGAACGCCATTTTCCAGTAAAAACATGGATTTTAATTAAGGGCAGCAGTTGAAATTGACCTGGCCAAATTGCAGCTGACAATTTTTGGGATTGTAATCCACCTATAGCACTTGCTGACAAATAATCTGCCTTTGTGTACTGCTCTGAAGGTTTGGTTACTTAAGAAATGTTTTCGGCATTCCTTGTGACTGCCGTTATGCAAGAATGCACAAAAACAGATTTACCGTCAACTACCATAACAAGAATAAGGAAAATTGGTCATGAATTGGATTGACAAAAGTTGATTACTTGGCTGCTCCAGAAAGCTGGCATTATACTTTAACCATACAAGTCAGCACCAATTAGACCCAAAGGAAGAGAATTTACATCAGACTTAGTGAAAACCTGTGTACAGGTGAAGAAAGGAGCGCTGCTTCTAAAAAACAGCATCTCAAATGGAATTGAGGTTTGGAAATTTGCAAGCAAATTTTGGAAAACCATTCTCTTTGATGCTGGTTCGGTCTGTGTGGTTCATTACTAAGGTACACTTGAATTACTCTATCATGTTATCCTGGACCTAGGATGGCAGCATGGCTGTATATAAAGACATGAAGAAAAAAAAAAAAAGAAGACAGACACAGATCGGGTAACGAGAGTCTGTGCAGGTCGCCGCTGTGTGCATAGATGTCCAAACTGATCAGTGTCCAGTGTCTTCAGTATCTCATGGTGCTGGATGCTCGGAAATAAGACAAGAACTTGAAACACAAGCTAACCACAAAATACCAGATGTTTCTTGCCATTTGTGATCTTGCGATAAAGACGCGCCAGATTAGAACCACCAGGATGGTGTTGAATCCGTAACGAATGTTCCGTAACCTGAAGTGCAAACATGAGCATTAAATACATTTTGTCACATGTGATGCTAATCACTTACTCTAGTCGCAGCCATGCTGCAGTGATCAGTAATAGATCTTCATCTCCTCTAAGCCAAGAAAGCAGCATGGGGCAATGTGATGTGAACACTATAGAATTATTCACATGGAATTTCCCATTGCATTTGAAATTGGACCTGAACTTAAAAAGTGAAAATTTGCTAGAGGGCATCTAAAAATGCTAAATGTGCCTAAGCAGTACCCTGAAATATTTAGCTTTTGTCTTCAATTACCCCTGGAAAAAAAACATTGCACTTACAGTGCCTTCAATTATGTCTAAGGTCCTGTTCACATGAGTTTCAGGTCGGGTCAGGTGCGGATCTGAAGACGCGGTGCTATGTGTTTTGCCGCGTTTTTGATGTGTTCCAGTTTAAAAAAGTTATTTTTTTGTTTGCTGGAGTGGGGCTGTCACTATGTTAGCTGTAGTGCGTTTTGCGTTTCCGGACCGTACAAAATGCGACATGCAGTATTTTTCTGTCGTAACCTGAACGGACTTGCGCACATGAGAACTGTAGCCCATAAAACACATAGGGATACACTGGGATGCATTTTTAGTGCAGAAGCGTACGGATCAGGTCAGCACAGAAAACGGACATCGTGTGAACAGGCCCTAAAGCCAAAGCCTTTTTTACCCCATTTTGGATAGAGTAAGGAAGAGTTAAAACCTCTGGGTGTTTTGTAATTTTTAGCTCATTAGGAAGATTTTCTTTCACTTTGACTTGAACACTCAATAGGAAGTGAGCATATGTTCTCTTAGGGCCGGTTCACAACGCAAAGTCCATGTTCCAGTGTGTTCAGCCTCTGGAACACAAGCCAGCCGGCTCCCTGCATTCAAGGGCGTGGCGGTGCATTGAAGTCAATGGCACCGCAGCCAAGCACTATCTTTGTAGATTGCACTGGACCGGAATGCAAGCACTAATGTGTCTGCGTTCCCGGGTGCAGGCGATCACACTGCGGACGGGTGGGATGGGCGTGGCTGCAGTGCCATCAAGCCCTCTCCCACCCCTGAAAGGAAGCCGGCAGACCACGTTCCAGAGGCATAACGCACTGGAACGCTGAGTTTGTGGCGTGAACAGGCCCCTAAGCTGGCCATACACCTTACAATTATCGTTCGGTTTCTTTCACTCGAATACCCCATCATGCACAGACCAATGTGGATTTCGATTATCGTTCATTAGCAATACTAAATGATCGAATGTCATCGCTCGACAGAACAGATTTTTGCTTGCGCATGTGCAGTGCCCATGTTGCGATTTTTTTTCGCACTGATCTATCTATTTTTGTACGATTCGAAAAAAAGTTTTCCAGCCTGACCGCTCGAGGAAATTCGACTAGGAGTACAGTTCACTTCCTATCAACTGGCCGATTATCGTATAAAACCCCGATCGTGTTCGATTTCCAAATGATAATCGCAAGGTGTATCGCTAGCTTTAGACAGATGTCACAGAAACGACGGTCTTTATTTGAAAATGTCCTCTCTATTCCTACTGTGGTGACAAATCAATATTTAGAATTTTCCCTCACATTCATTCACCATTAAATTTGTGATTACGAAAATAGGAGCGAGCGAGAGACAGAATCTCTCTCATGAGGGCACAGACAAGGATAACTTAGATTCAACCTCCGCTCCCACACTATTGCCAAAAATTAGTGCAGAGGGGTTTCACCGCCAAAAGGTGGCACTGCACAATATTAAAGGAGAAATGGCTAGAACCCCTTAAACCCTTCATTTTGGGCTTCATTCATAAAAAAGTTTGTCTGGCGTATAGACTATAGGAAATTCCTAGAAGTTTTATAAATGAAACTCTAAAACAGGAGGTGTTAGTGGCCTATCCCTGCAGCAAATCTAACAACTCTGTTTTTAATACTGGTTATTTCTGCTTTAGGGATAATAACCTGACCGCTCTACCAAAATCTATAAAAAAAAAAAGAAGGCTAAGGTACGGCTGCCTCCGACTGCTAGTCTCTCAATATTTGGAGTGAGATTTGGTGATGTCAGTACTGTGCTGCTCACTATTCTCCCTTAGAGGGACCTGTACCTGAAGACCTGCAGCCCAGGGATCTCCCCGGTTCATTCATTCTGTGGATATGCGCTTCCTCTATCTCTCCTACTGCTTTGAATATTCCCTCACCAGTCATCAAATCTGATTTGAATATTCCCTCACCAGTCATCAAATCACCAGACATCATGGGGAGCAGCTCTGACAAGCTACCTCTGCCAAGATGGTCACCTCCACACAGAGACATAGGGGTTGATTTACTAACCTAAACACACGCACGCACCAGGTGTGTGTGATTTTCACACAGCAAAACGTATTTATCAACCAAAAAGTCTCTAAAAGCATATTTCCACTAATGCCATATATGGAAAAATCATGCACATGATGCATATATAATGCTGCTTCACAGTTTAGACAAAAATGGTTAGCTCATGCATTTACATTCCTGCATTCATCAACGCAAGCAACATAACATAGAGCTAATTTACACCACATTACCTTGCAATTCATTGCAGGGCTTTGCACAACACACCTGCTGGGTGTGTACACACTACAAAGGTGTTTCGATTCCTCCCATAGATCATGCTGGGAGGGAACACACTACAGAGGTGTATACACGTTCGTGGTGTGTTTAAAAGCTTAGTAAATCAACCCCATAGTATGGAACAAGACATGGTATTTCATTAAGGGGGAAAGATTAGCTGCTCCATTGTCCTCTATCTGCCTTTTTTGGGGAGCAGCTTGCACACTTCAGGTCCTCTTTAAAAAAAAATCAACACATTGATATTTTTTATCAAATTATTAAGCAACTGTGTGAGAAAATTTCCTTTGTTATTTTATATCTTCTAGACCTTTAAGGTGGCACCATATTATCTTACAAGAGGTCTAGGCTCCTGCTACCGCCTGACCAGTCAACATGTGACACCTATAGTGAGGACAATACTGGTCCACATATTACACTTTCGGAAACTTTCCTCTACAGTAAACACTAATAAAAGACTATCATGCAAGACTGATACATCAGTGCAACTTACTTGTTTAAGTGCTTCCTGGCTGCTGGGAGTCCTGACATTTCCTCATTCAGAACATATTTTTTGGTTCCCATGCAATAATTCTCCATGTATTCTGCCCAGTGCAACTGCCGGACATCGAAGTTAAACACCTGCAATGAACCAGACATTTTATACATTATTCTGATTGAGTAGATATGTTTTATGGGGCACTGAGGAAGCAATGCACACCATGGAAAGAAAACAATTGTGTAATTACGTCTATTCTTTACCTAAACTCACAGGATTTTTCTTTTTTAATAAACTGGGGTTACTAGTTGGGGTGAGAGAATGGATGAAAAACACCCCACAATTAAAAATAAGCAGAGACTGAAGTACATTTGTCATAAATAAAAATGATGGCAACAAGTAGTGCCAAGAAAACCTGAAACATTCAGTAGAAGACTTGAAGCAGGTGCCCTGGGTGCCAGGATCTAGCAGCACCCCTCAACGTACTTCAGCGGTGAACAAGTCAATGTGAAATTCAGGAGCCAGCCTGTCCAATCCAGGGGCCAGCAGGATTTTCTTAAGCTACTAGAGAAAACCTCAAAAGTTAGGTGAGCTGTAATTTTTAAGTATTGGCTACATGGCTCCTGGGATTTGTATGTCCCTGACGAACTTACATTTTACTTCTTGATCTTGTCAAATGTATGTCCCTGACGAACTTACATTTTACTTCTTGATCTTGTCAAATGACTGGGTATCGGTAGACTGTCACCCATCTCTGACTGACTAATTTTGGCGGTTATACATGTTTTATTTCTGTTCATTTGAGCCAAAGTTTCAGGAACATATTTTGACTGACTCATTTTGGAGGAGCCACTAGCAGCAGTGTTTTGTTCTGATGGATAAGACTGCTTCTTTCAGGATTAGACCTAAAAGTAGGAATGTCCACTTGCCTACATCTCTATACTTCTATGCTTGTGAGAACCATGTGTGCATGCTTACGAAAAGGTCCACAAAATGGTGCCCACATATGACAATAGCCTCTGATGTTTAGAAAACCGGTCAACTATTTTGTTATCATCTTTGTTAGCTAGGCTAACCATTCTCTACCCCTTCAATGGTTTCATTATGTTACTAAGGCACAACTTTCCTGACTTTGGGTTCACTTACCACTGGCATAAAATGCAGCCCTTCTATTATCCTGTCATTAGCCAGGAATAAACTATTGGTGAACGGAGAGATGACACCTGGGTGGGGGCTAGTTTTCATGTCAATAGATGCTGAGGTCTTAGTATTTGAGTGAAACCAAGATCAGAGAGGCACTGCAAGCATTAAGATTTGCAAAGATACAAAGATTAAGTCAACAAGTATTTGACTCCGATGTTTCCACTTCTAGCTATTTAAATCTTAACCAGTGGTTGTCAACATTTAAAGCCCATTTAAAAATGTGGTGCCCTAGGACTCCACTGCATACACTAAAGTGCTGCATGTGGTCCTTGGGTCAAAGGTTGGGCAGCTAAACTAAAGTGCTGCATGTGGTCCTTGGATCATAGGTTGGGCAGCTAAACTAAAGTGGGGAATGTGGTCCTTGGGTCATAGGTTGGGCAGCAGGGATCTTAACCAATAGTACGAATGTACCCTGTTATGAAAGATGAAGTACTGTGCGGAAACAGTGGGTGTTTACCTTTTTGTCTTCGGAGCCGAGCTGGTTCATTAGCATGTTGGTGTTCTCATTGTTCCACACCCACGAGTTACTTGTAAAGTATTCCAACAACATCATGGCCTTGTGTAGACGTGTGATAGTCTTCATCATCCTTAACCGAAACAGGGACCACAATGATTACCAGAAGTAAAATGCAATATGGCAGCTGGGGGCTGCCTGAGATGCCCCAGACCCTTTATCCTGGCCAAATTTTGCAATCTGACTGTTCAATCGCCTTTAGATTTAAAAATAGCTTAGTAATCAAACTTCTTCCTAAACAATTTAGACCCTTGTGATATACAGTTGGTTAATCTAATGGAGACTGTACTATCAGATTGCAGCCAACTGTTACCACACTGCAAAATGTACACATCCCCTTTTGTTCAGATTTATGTCCAAACAGCAAATTTATACACACATACAATTTGTAGATTATACACAACCAAACTACACTTCCCATTATATGTCAAAAACCCCATTCTGCAGTGTAATAACAAATAAAGCATTTATTTTCGCTGGCAATTAGAAATAAATAAAAAGCAAGCAGTTGAACTTGCATAAGTGAAAGATCAAGGAGGAACAGACAGAGCAGGAAAAGTGAATTACTGAAGGAGTAATCAGCTTTATACAAGGATTTTGCATTATGTCTTTAGGAGTGGAGTTCATTTTCTGTACTGAGAGAGCTTTCCATAAGACTAAAGGAAACAAAAGTAGGGTGCATGCCTGAATAATCAGTGCTTGTGGAGGAGGAGAATACGGATACCTGCATTCTGAAAGGTTGATAAATCCTAATTTGCTTAAAACTAATTTATATAAAAGGCGATCTGGCTTGCTGTACTCCAGTAAATCTAGTCAACCTAATTATTAATGATTGCCTCGAGGATAAGCACGCTCTCAGAATGAACCTGCTCATTGTACTAACTTCAAATAATAACATATAAAAGCATATCTTATTCTCAGAACAGACTATCCGGCCTGCTCAGTACCATATTCATTAACTTCATTACTCTCACCCTACTCAAGACAGCCAATATTTTCTATAAAACTCTCTGCACATGCTGGATTTTAATCTGAAAGCTAAACTCCTAAAACAGATAATTGCACAGTTGAAATATATTCATGTGAAATACTTTGCAAAGGATTTAAAAATTCTAGCCAACCTCTGACTGAAGCAACACTAAGCAATCCATTTATAATGGAGAGCTAGTATCGCTTAATGGTTTCTGTGATACTCTGCTCAGCTATGAACACAGTGGCCTGCATTTTACAGCCCATTAATAAAATGCCGACTGTGGTGTGGAGCCTGCTGTGTCCAAAGG